>NW_020799091.1:21182550-21196984 GCF_003259725.1 Athene cunicularia | reverse complement strand
GGACGAGGCGGGGTCCGAGCCCGGGGTCGCCCGGCTCCCGCGCTGTCTGCCCGCACGGTTCTTTTGCCTTCCCCCTCAAGGGGCGGAGGCCCAAGTACCGGCGGCCCCAGTCAGTCCGATTTCCCCTCCAAAGGCCGTGCACCTCTCTCCTGCTGAAAAACACAGGGCAGCCCGTGCGCGTTTCCCTGCCAGGTGGCATATCGGGAATGCCGCCCGAGGGATTCCCCCTCTCCAGGAGTCGAATCGGCGGGCTGGCTGTTTTTAAGGAGATGTTTGATGTGTTCCCCTGAGCGTGGAGAACTTTGTTACGTGAATTTTCAGTGATTCACTTGCAAAGCTGCTCAAGACTTATTTTTATTTTTCCTCAATCAAATTGTTGGCATAGCTTGTGGTGCAATTGCTGACACGATGTGTATATATAATGGCAAAGCCCTTGTACAAAGCACACTTGAAATTATTTTGGAAAGAAAAACATTAACTGTAGAAGTAAGATTGCTTTTTGTCCATTGTAGTCTTCTCTCATTAAAAACAAAAAGCAAATCAGGTCCTGCCTCCAAGCTGCTTTGACAGTTTGCACAAAAAAGAAACTTAAAAAGTAATGAGTGACCTTTTAAAAGTCACATTAGAACAAATCAAAATATTTCTTTCTCAGATAAAGGCTTTCAAAACTTGAAGAACTAAGTGTGCCTTAAGCTGAAACCTCAAGACGGCCATTTTTGTAGTCAGAAGCATGGCTTCTCCCAACTTACAAATTAGCCTGAGGAAGAAAATGTGGTTGCTCTGCAGAAAAAGGCTGGACAAAAAGCAGAGAAGGGCAAGGCAATGAGAGTCAGGGCTCCAGTTCTAGCCTGGTATGCCAAGAAAACAAGATGAGGGTATCATTTGTGTTGTTGCCCAACAATTTTCAGCTTTTTGCTTCCTTTCAACTGTATGGCAGAGAGCTCAAAACTTCCGTGTTCTTGCAAGTTTAGGAAAGGAGTCAAAAGGATGGAAAGACCCTGTTGGTTTCTACGTGAAAATAATCTTGGGTAGGAGCTCAGACAAACTGCAACAGATTCCACAGAGAAGACGATTCTCATAAACACCTCAACCATGGGAAATGTTTCAGTCCCAACTTGTGCCTTCTCAGACAACCAAAATCAGTTTGCTTTAGTACACAGATCAGAGGCAGTTTGAGCTGCTTTAGCTGAGGTGCCCGCAGCACTACTTAGCTGTGTTTCACACAGCCCCTGGCATTAGTTTATGCCTCTGAGGAGTGAAACCAAAGGCTTCCTTGCACTGTGAGCTGTTGCAGCTACACACAGGTGTCCATGGGTGACACTTCCCTCAGCTGCTGCAATGGGGAAAGGGAGACCCTTGGAGCACATTGTTTTCTTTATCTTGTCCATGTCCTGGGAAGGTGCCAGCACAGGGCAGAGGTCTTGGCGAATGGGGCCTTTGGGGTGCATGGATTCAGAGAGGGGAGTGGAAGGTGGAAAGTGCTGTGCTGCGGTAGTATCAGGCATGAGGGAAGAGGAACCCAATATCACCTGCTTAAGCCCTGTTACCAGCAGTCTGTTTACCACCCCTTATTCCAGGGTTGATGTCCCCTGGAAAAATGTGCCTTCCTGTCCAGAAAGATCAGACTGAGTGGAAAAGTTATACATGCATGTGAGGAGGCTGGAAGGGGCTGCAGAATTATGTTAATAAAGGGAGAATAAAAATCTCAGCTTTCCCAAGCCCTGTGGATCTTTTATCCAGCTTTAGTACTGTGGATTTAATGGTATCAAGTTATCTTACAAGAGATTTCATGACACATAGGGAAATACCTTCTCTGGGTAAACTGGTTGAACATGAAATGAATTCTTCCAAGCAAAGACTTCAATTGTGTAACCACTCCCATTGCTGAAGTGTATTCTAACCTGTGTTTTCAACCTTGTGAATCTGCTTTTCCCACAGCTCTTTTGCTGATCCATGCATATGTCTAATATTACATACACACAGTGAGGTTAGGAACAAGGACACAAATGGGCTTGTGTATACAAGACCCACATTTTTTGTCTCTGCATGCTGTAGCTCAGGTTGAAAACATTCCCACTGGATGCGGGAAGAGCTGAGATAGAGGACTGGGCAGTAGCACGTGATCCTGTCAGCCAGAGTGCTCAGATAGCAACGAGATGTGTGGTACAGTGCCAAGGGTGCTGGGTTCTCCCTCACCAAAGTCAGTATAAGTGCTGTCCCTGAGCCACTGAGCATCAAACCGGCTTGGAAGGACCCCTTGTCTTTTCTACATTCTCTTGGCCAGCAGAGCAGAGCTGATAATGGGAAAAGGCTCAAGATGCCATGAGTATCTCTGTGGCTCTGGCAAACTCACTTCTCCTGTCTCTTCAGTTCTGTTAACTATATATAAGGACTTGGCCTCAAGGCTGACCTGCAGCTATAGAGTGTCCATATGGGAGCCTGACATTTTCTCATTAATCATAACCATGTTATCCTCTCCAGAATTTTATTTTTATTGCCTGTTCCTGCTGGTCAGCCAGAGCGCTGAGGAATCCTGCTGGCCATTCACTGTCTGCTTGAACTTGCTCCACTGCCTTGTGCAGTGCACAGAGATTTAATGGGCATTCCTGAAGAGTAGTGATTGATGATGTTATCATTTTTTTCACAAAACGGGGTCCCCTATTAATTGATGCTGGCAACTATATGGAGAGGACTGCCATTCCTCTCCAGGGCACATACCCGGATTTACTTTGCATGAAATCCAGGGAGCAAGACAAAGAAGAAACAGATCGATACCCCTGGGTCTTGTCCCACTTTGTAGTTAAGTCATAACTGTGGTGTGTTTTTTGACCCAAAAATGGGGAAATACTGTATGCACACATGCAGCCATAGCCAAGTGACAGAGTTTTTATGAGGTCTGACAGAAAGGCAGAACCAAACATGAGATAAAAAATAAGGGGGGGGGGGCAAGAAATCTTTAGGAAGGAAAGCTCTCCTAAGAGCTTTTTTCTCCAGCCAAATCAGGTTGCAAGTGCCAAATAGCTCTCCCCTAATATTTGAACCAGTGTTGAGAAAGCCATGTCTGCTATTGAGTGACAGTTTCTCTTTGTGTCAACCCAAAATTAATATGTTTAGTAAATCATGTGGAAACAGATCCTGAAGTACAGGCTGGCATCAGATAATGCAAATGAATAACAATACTTTTTGAGGCAGAGAGTTATTGTAGTTGTGATTTTTTTTAAGGCATAGGCAAGACAAGTTTTGTAGGTAGAAATCTTGTTAAACCAACCAAGTAGTTGGAAAAAATAATGTCTGAACACGGGTTTTTTTCAACAGTAACAGTTTGTCTATTAAAAGATAGTATCTCTACTTACAAAACTGGCCTTGCTTAATATTATTGAAACTGATCAAAGGGAAGACTTCTAAAAAAGTTTTCACATCATCTGAATTTAACTTTTAAATTCTATCATTATAGTATATCATTAAGAAAAAAAGTTAGCAAGATTTTCAAAAATATAAACATGATCAGAGTCCACAGTAATATTAAACAAGAATTTAGCGTTTGTTCATCTATTTTTGGAAGGAAGAGTAATAAAGCTCGATAGTTTAGCATATATAGAACAGCTGTTGGCTGAAGTCTAAGGAAAATTGCCACTCTTGAGGAGATTATTCCACAAAATTAGGGTTCTTTTAATCTTCCTTTGAAGTGTTTGAGAATGACTGATATGGCATTTGGGACACTGGATTGAATGGCCCAACCTGCTTTAGTAATATGGGTCCCTGACTAGGGGGTTATCCTTACTAACAGTATCTGGAAGAAACCAAATGTTGCTCCTAACCAGACTCCCATTCACATGCAAAAAGAAATTCATTCCAACTTGGTGAAGTTTTGAATTCAAATCAAGTAGCAAGTCAGGAGTTGACCCTGAAGTGTTCCTGCTAACACCTACATTAATAATGTATGCTAACACCTATGTTAATAATGTATGGGGGGGAGGTCTAGCCCTAGGCTAGAGTTCATATTAGTACAAGCACTAAAATATAAGTCTAGTTTCACTGTGCTGGTGGTTCAGTCATATGGTTTATAAAGCTAGAGAGTTTCTTACCATGTGGCTACTCCCACTGGAGCTGGCTTTAACTGTTGCAGTGAAGGCCAACCACGATGTGACATAACTTGAATAAAATACTTGGTAACTGAAGCCATTTTCCTCTGTGGGAAAAAACCTATTACTCAGAAGAATGCTTTACTGTCATATACATGTGTATGACACATTCTTTGAACCCTCTCCAACCACAGTTCAGCATCCTTAACAATAAGTTAATATGGCAGATTTTATATATTTATTTTGGCTTTATCCAATAGATATGAACTGTCCTAGCTGACGGCATCTTTCACAGAAGTTTTTACACTCAAAACATCACATTTTCATTGAGATTTCTGATACCAGATCAGCTGAATCACTGGCAACAGGTTGTCATACTTACAGTCAAGAAAGTTAATGTTAGTTTTTCCTTGTCTGAACTACAAAAAGGCAAAATATCCTCAATGAAATCACAGCAGCTTCCAGTACTGAATGCATCAGGTGGAAGAGAAAACAAAGCACTTTGCTCACTTACCAATTTTAAATCAAAGGACAAGCATCCACTCTTTTAGTATATATGTAAGTGTTCTGACAAGTCATTGACATGCCACCTGACTGCCCATGAGCAGCAAGTGACTGGGGTAGGTATCCGGTAGTTTAAGAACAGAAGCACAAACTGTCTGCACCCTGATTTCTGAGAGCAAAACTTGTATGTAGGTGTGGTGTTGAAAGGGATACAAGAAAATACAAGACAGACATGAACTTACTGGAGTGAGTCCAGTGAAGAACCATGAAGATGGTAAGGGACTGGGGGTATCTAACATACAAGGAGGGAGTGTAAGGACCTGGAGTGTTCAGCCTGGAGAAGATAAGGCTTGAGGGGATCTTGTCAATGTGTAGAAATATCTGTTGGAGGAGCCAGACTCCTTTCTGTGGTATACAGTGACAGGACCAGAGGCAATGGGCACAAACTGAAACACAGGAGGTTCCCTCTGAAGCATGAGGAAACAATTTTACTGTGAGGGTGGTTGAGCACTCCATAGATTGCCTGGAGAAGTTGTGGTCTCCATCCTTGGCGATATTTAAAATCCTACTGGATGTTGTCAGGGGCAACCTGTGCTAGCTGATCATGCTTTGAGCACAGGGTTGGAACAAGCGATCTCCAGAGGTGTCTTCCAACCTCATCCATACTGGGACTGTGTAGCAGTGAGGGCTGTGGAAAAAAAAGGCAACCTGCCAGCCAGGAAAGCTTGTTGCCAACATGACATTTCCCTGTTCGCAGTGATTTCTCTAATGCTTGAGGAATCCTACCCTTTATTTCCTGGGTTTTGCATCCTTGCAAAAATATGTACCTTCCTAGTTTTCATATCATTTCAGCTCATTCCTTTGCACTGCATCACATGCAAACTTCTCTTCAGCACCAGAGTACAATGCTATTGCCTCAGTGTGTATTTTTAAGGCAGTTTTGTGACAGGTCATATGCTCATCTTTGCTAACAGTGCTGGCCTCAGTGCTATTTCCCCCCATTGCCTTTGGGACATTTTCTATGGCTTCTTTTACCTATATCTGTTTAGTTCAGGTCCATCTACATTTTTATTTAACCTGTAATATAAAAGAAGTTATTTGCCATTTATCAATAAAAAAATTTAAAACTCTAGGTATCATCTGTCAGGTTTCTGAGAACACCTTACTAACATGGAATTTATTTGTTTAGGGATTCTTTTTATTCAGGTTTCATACAATTGCAGAATGGATGCTTAGTCCCTATCAAGTAAAAATATAATAGTGAATGAATAAGAAAAATCCCCCAGCATATCCTGGGGGATATGATCCAGCTTATTCCTTAAAACTGGATCCACTTTCCCCGAGGGCTGCTATGCACAGCTGTGGAAGCTGGGGAGATCTGCCTGCCCCTTGGCAGTGTCCTGTCCTGATATAAACCCGGGGGCCTTGCTGCAGCAAGCAACTTCAACCATGGGCAAGCTAGTCTGACCCTTTACACACCAGCGACCAGGAGGCAATGAGGAGGCAGGTCCTGGAGTGCTACACTCCGAGGGAGGCAGCAAGTGGGGACAGGCTGAGGGCAGACGAACAGTGTCCCTAGAGGCTCGCATCTGAGGGCAAACCTGGAAGCCTTTATTTTTATCCTCTAGACAAGTCATCTGCAAAACGGCTTCAGAGCAGCTGTTGCTCGGTTTGAACCTTCCTGCAGACAGTGCTAGTTCCCTGTTCCCCCTTGAGTAAACACAGCCCCGCACTGCAAACCCGCTCCCCATCTGGGTGGCAGCCCCCTGTCTCGCAGAGGTGACCACAGCAGGTACTCTGTCATCAGAAGATCAAGCGCTCACCCAGCAAAGAAAATCTCCCTCGGCCCGCGACAACAGATGTGTCAGGGTATTCCCATGGTGTCGCGCAAACTTCATTTGGATTTTTTTTTTTGAGCTCTCTAGCTTGGCAGTGCCACTTGCTGTTCCTCTCATCAATACTCAGAGAAATTATGCAGACTGCCAGTGTGTGAAAGCAGAAACTATAACTGCTTCAAAAATAAGAACTGAGGTGAGACAGCAAAAAGTCAGCTGCACTAAATTTACACTAGAAAATATGTTTTTGTAGAAGTGTGAGTGAAGGGCTAAAGAACCAGGAGAGGACTGAGCAGCTGGAGTGGAGGCAGCTGCCTGGCTTGGCAGAGGCATCCTCTGACAGAAGGAAGACGCTCTCCGACCCCCAGAGAGGCCCTCTTCTCCCCGTTTCCTTCAGGGTCAGGCCTCGGGCCGTCACTTTTGAAGAAGTGGTTTCACTGTGGGCAGTGACGTGCACCCTTAAGGCAACCACCTGCGCAGCTCGGTTTCACTCGCAGGGCTGGGGGACTGCAGGGCATCGCCAGCCATGGCAGCGGGCTGGCCCTGCGGCCGATCCACTGGAAGGCCATTTCAGCTAGCAGGTAAGGCCATCTTGTGCCGCTCCTCAGATCCTTTTCTCTCCATTTCCCAGTCTCTCACTGCTTATCTTCGCATATTTCCTATTTTTTCTCCTTTGACGTCTTATCCATTCATTTTCTCCCACATCTTTTATTTTCTGTCATACCTTTCTTCTCTCTTCTGGGGATGCTCTTCTCCCTCCCATTGTCCTCATCTGTCCCAGCCCAGCCTGGCTTTTGTTCTCACTGCACCTGACACATGCTCAGGGCAAAAATTATATAAATATACTGATTTTTTGGTTTTTTGTTTTTTGGGTTTTTTTCTGATGTAAATGTGTTTCCTGGTGTTAATGCTAGCTTGACCCAATCAGTTTAAACAATCTGTCTGCAACTTCCCAGGTAAATAATTTGTTGTTGTTGTTCAATGATCTAAATAGAATAAGCATGATATTAACATCTAGAAAGTGCATTTGTTTTGTTACAGTGAAGAGTTTGGGATTTTAAAGCTTGATTTCCTCTGCTGAAAACCATCCCAACATTTAACTGCTAAGAGAAAAAGAAATAACATTTGCTTCCATCTCAAATGCCCGAAACTATTTTTCTCTAGCTCTAAAATAAATGGCTTGCTCCTATCAAACATGATCTTGCCCAATCAAAATCCAGACCTGAAACAAAAAGAGTGGTTTTTTTTCTGCTTGACACAGTTCTGATGTACGCCTGGGAAAGTTATTTTACAATCTGTGGTCCATTTTCAGCTCCATATACAGGGATAATAATATTTACTTCAAAGAGCAATAGTTAGATATTATTCATTCATGGTTGAAAGTCTACATGAGCTATTTGAAGAGAAGGTGGAGTAAAAATGAAAATGAGTATTTTATGATCTCCTGCTTTGCATGACTGCTGATAATACTACTAAGCAAACCCTGTCAAAGAGGGATTTCTGTGTTTTCTTCTTGACTCAGCTTTGCTAGTCTTGCAGGCTGCATAACAAAGTAAATAAAAATTGTTAGCATCTGGGATGTGATGGTGCCCAAAGGCCCCTGTGAGGGATAGACTTCAGTGCAGCTCAGAGACAGTTCTGCAGAGAGAAAGCAAAAGGTGTGAGAGCCCCAAGGTGTGATCATCCTCCAGGAGGACTGGTGTTCTTTCTGTTGAGATATTATTTAGTCAGGGTGAGGTATGTGGGGAGGCAGTGTTATTTCCTGTAAGGCTAGCTGTTATAGGGTAAAAAAGCAAATGCTTTTTGGACCTAAAACCAGGCTAGGATTTGAAGGATCAGAGGCACAGCTGACAGCAGAAATCCTGAGAACTTCTAGCTCCATACATCTCTCTGTAGCATATCACTCTTTAAAAGCAATTTTGATGTAAAAAACGTTAAGTATTTAATTAATTATATGTAATTTATTAAAAATGCATATGTTCCCTTTAAGAATCTATCTATTGACTAGAGATAAGACCTAGTAATAAATTGCGCAGGTGGCAGACAGTATCATTATGATCAACCAGAATCGTCAGAAACTGCAACAGTTAACCAGCAAAGAAAACTAAACTATAATAGCACCTAGAGGAGAATCTCCACAATATCTGTAGACTTAAGACACCAGGTCTGTCTTTAAATTATAGATCTCGAACTGCAAATGTTGCAGGAAAGAAAAAGTATCTTGCCCGTTATGTGCTGGAAATAAATGCTCCCTATCAGCAAGGAATGTAATCCCAAGAACTTTAGAAAACAACACATACAACACAATATATATATGTAAATACAGCTATAAACATTAAATGTCCTATTCCAGTTCCTCATCTTCTTAACTTTTTCTGGTCATCCCAAGCAAGAGCTTGTGGTTAAAGAGAATGTTATCTATCATACAATTAGCCTTGCATTAGTGAATGAGGTGGGAGGGTGGATGAGGCCTGGGAACTGAGGCAGTATCGTAGAATCATAGAATCACAGAATGGTTTGGGTTGGAAGGGACCTTCAAGATCATCTAGTTCCAACCCCCCTGCCATGGGCAGGGACACCTTCCACTCTCCCAGGTTGCTCAAAGCCCCGTCCAACCTGGCCTTGAGCACTGCCAGGGAGGGGGCAGCCACAGCTTCTCTGGGCAACCTGTGCCAGTGCTTCACTATCCTCATAGTGAATAATTTCTTCCTTATATCTAATGTAAATCTACCCTCTTTCAGTTTAGTCATTACTCCTTGTCTTATCACTACATACCCTTGTATGCAGTAGTTTTATGTTTTACAAAATGGAAAATTTTGTGATGAACAGAGACTTTCAGTGACCTTTTTTATCAGGGGAAGTTTTCCATTAACAACCACTCTTGCTCCCCTTTGTTTTTGTTGCTCCCTTTCCTAAGAGCTGTTCACGAGATTAACCACAGTTTCAGGCACCTGAGAGAAATGAATCTGTGAGATGCTGACTGAGATCTTCCTATGGCTGGCAAAGGAGAGGAAATTTTATATGAGCAAGGACTGCAAACTCAGGCCCTAATGAGCTCTGGATTAAATTATGGTGTGTCTGATCGCACAAAAACTATAGGACAATACTGTTGAAAAACCCTTCCCAGAACACACAGGTGTCTATTACATTCCCGTGTTGGAGACCAGGAAAATATGAGATGGACCAGCTCATTTCTTAAGGAGAACAACAGAAATGCTTGGGACACAGCCACCTGCAGGATCTGTCCATCTCCCAGGAATACACCAATTTCTCTCCAACAAACCAGCTGACAAACATTCCAGAGCAAGTTTAGGCACCAAGCCCTGCCACTGGCAGGAAAGTGAAATCAATGAGCACCCTAGGGGGAATCAAGTTGGATCCTGACTACAGGCTCTTTCCCAAAACATGCAAAAACCTAGGTGCAAGCCGGCTGTGAATACAGAATAAGGCTAGTACATGGTCATATTCAGGGAAATAGTCATTCTCAGCAGAACATACTTTCATGGTCATCCATCACCATGTATTTCATGGATCAGAAGATAAGGTATCACTTCTGAAGTGGAGATTCCTGAAGGGGAAAGGATTGTGCTGGTAAAGGGTTATTTTCCAATGGAAGTAAATGCAACTTAAAAGTACGGGTGTTTTGTTTCTTTTGAGGTTTGGCCCCATTTGCTTTTCCCCCCTTTTCTCCAGAAAATTCCTCAGGTTACCCATATTTCAAGCTACTGAGAAGCTGGAAGATTCCCAGAGTCCAGTCTGACTGCCAGGGCCACCTCCACATCTCTGCCCAGCAATGAGTGGGTGCATGCTGCTGTGACTGCTCAGCAGAGGCAGGTTTGTCAGTGAAGCAGAGCTGTGGGCATCCTATCCTTCTGCAGATATCCTTACCCTTCAAGACCCTTCCTATAATGACCTCAGAATAATACAGCACAGAGCACCTCTTGTTCACAGGTTTCTGAAAATGTAGCTTTCAAAAGACCTGAAACTTCATGGCATAAACTTATCCATGTTTCAGGTTCTCTCTGTTAGCTGAGAAGATGTTTTTGTTCATTAGGTTGAGTTAGGTTTTCTGAAAATCTTCACAGAGATGTTTGCTGCAAAAGGCAGGGATGAAAAGGTCCAGCAAACAGCAGTGGAAATTAAACTGGAGAGTAAAACATTTACGGAGCCAAAATGTCGAAGAGCAGGAGTGGATGACCAATGAAGGCGAAAAGCAATTTTGTTTTTTAATAGTAACACTAGAAAAGGGCAAGGACTGTTTAATCCCAGTGATCACACACTTTTAAAAGGAAAATAAGGACCAAAAAGTCAGTCCAGAGCCAACAAGCAGCAGCATTTCTCAGATGGGCAGGAAGACCTTATTTCCCATACAGCTTAACCTTATTGCTGTTAACAGAAATGCATTTAAGAAGATGCTATGGGATTCTAAACTGAAACATAGTGCAAAATGCTTCCTTAAGAAATCTGTAACCCTTCAAACACAGATAATATCCTAAAAATTGCTGGTGTGTTTGAAGAAAAGATTCTTCTCTGTATTTTATGAAAAATAAGATGGTAACAAAGCTAGACAGATAGTTAGATAAATGTTGTGTGCCTATTTTCCATCCAAAGGAAGGAATGGCTCCCTAATTTTTCTAAGATATTTCCTTAAAAATGGCTAAAAAACCTGAACAGGGTAAACAGACAGAAAAGCTAGCTTTTTACTGTTGTAAAAGTAAGATATTATTTGCTCCCTTCTTTGTAGTCTAGGCTTTGTTGTGTAGATAAGATTTCTAATGGGTGAGATATGAGGGCTGGTTTGAAAAGTGCTTTATTGTTACAACATGCTCTTTAAGGAATATCTTGAATTTTACATTTGTACAACTGCTTGGGAATTGCAATTGTATTTTAACCCTAACCTCATAATGATACAAATAAGAAAACCTAATTTTTTGTTTTTCATTTTTACCAAATTTGGTACCAAATACCAACTACCATTTTTATCTTTTCATATTTTGTGGAAAAAACATCTCTCCCATTCCCCCTCTTTCTGTCCATCCTTCCCCCATACACAATTCAGGCCCTCTGTGTTCTCTTATTGCTCCCTCTTCCAGGAAAGGAAGGACAGTATACTGTAGTCAGTTGTGGAAATGGTTGTTTTAATTTAAAAGGGAAGTTTTACAATACTCGTATGACAAGTAGTATCGTTTCATTATCTGCCATCTTCTGTTTTCATTTCTCTTTGAGTCAGGTCCTTTTCTCCTTGTTGATAAGGTGCCAGGAATCTCATACTTTACCTTTGGGTACTTAAATAAAGTAGCCCTTGCTTGCAAGAAGTTAGTAATTCCACTAATGTCATTAGAAGTTCTAGACTGTGTCAGATAATGAGACTGGAGTACTTAAACACAGAGTAGGTTTGGTGGTTTTGGTTTTTTGTTTTTTGGGTTGTTGGGTTTGTTTTTTTTTTAAATGGAGTTAAAGCAAACTTACTTATGTCATTAGATGAGATGAATCTGTTTGCTTTGCTTCAGGGTTGTCGATCCAGCTCTTTAATGGCACAAACATGCCATTCCCATGAGTAAACGCCCTCTAGAGAAGAGTCAAGAATAAGGACAGTCCAATGCCACTTTCTGATTTATAGGAGACCTCTATGGTGGCATTACACCTTTGCCCATAGAACTGTCCCTTTGTTCACAGAATCACAGAAAGCTTGAGGTGGGAAGAGACTTCTAACTGTCATCTGGTCCAACGTCCCTGCTCAAGCAGGGCTACCTAGAGCCAGCTGCCCAGGACCCTGTTCAGGTAGCTTCTGAATAGCTCTGAGGGTGGAAACCACCACCTCTCCAGGCAACCTGTGCCAGTGCTCCATCACCCACATAGTGAAAAAGTTTGTGCTCATTGCCTCTCATCCTGCCAGTGGGCACCACTGAAAAGAGCCTTACTCCATCCTCTTTGCACCACCCTTCAGATATTTATACACATTGATAAGATCTCCCTGAGCCTTCTGCTCTGCAGGCTGAACAGTCCCAGCTCTCTCAGCCTTTACTCATAGAAGAGATGCTCCAGTCATCATCTTTGTGGCCCTTTGCTGGATTTTCGCCAGTGTGTCCATATCTCTCACACTGAGGAACCCACAGCTGGACACAGGACTCCAGGTTTGTTGTTGCTAATGTTGAGTAGAGAGGAAGGACCTCTACCTGCTCGCAAAACACCTCCTAATGTGGCCCAGGATACCACTGTTCACCATATTTAGTGGGTTGCAAAGGTCTGGGTGTTGTGGGAGCCAAGAAGAAACTCCCTTGAGAGGACAGATGATGTGGGTAAGAAGCAGAAGAAGAACCAGCCACAATGGAGGCTCTTCCTCAGAAAGAGAGGTTGCCATGGTAGCTGAGGTTCACTGCCTTTGCAGCCACTTTGAAACCACTTCCCAAAAAGGGTGTCCTCAGCAGTCCCAGTTATTCTTTGTGAACTGGATCACAAGTGTCTGGGATGGCCTGAACTGTGGGGAGAGCAGCAGGGATTTCAGTGAGCTCCCCGTGAGCACCAGCCCGAGCAGAGAAGTCACCATGGGATCACAGTCTGGGGGACCTGTGGAAGGGCTGTCATTCATTCAGCTAGTCCCATGCAAAGCTGACAAAATGAATAACAACAAGCAAAACAACAGTTCAGCTCTTTGAGCAGTGCCTTTATCTTGGTCTCACAGGGAAGGTAGATGGAAAGTTATCTTAGTGAAATGAAAGGCAAATAAGGGTTTGAATACAGCCCTGCAGTTCTTCCTCACCCAAACCCAGGTAAACAAAAACCAGAAGAGGCAGGACAGAGAGATAAACAGAGCTAAATGTCTTGCTTGCTTCAGCCTTCAGCATTTGCTTCGTGCTAAGGAGATTATTTTTTTTTTTTAAGATAAAAATCATGAGTTACTGGCATAGACTGAGAACTCAGAAAAGTGATTTCAAAGCCAATCTATAAGTTAATGAGCAACATGGTGCTAGGGCCAGTTTGTATTTAGCAAAAAAGCCTGCAACAGTTGAAGGTTTGGGCTGCTCATAAATGTACACAGTCCCTAGCAGCAATTCATTCCCAGAGGAACAGCAAGTCTCATGCACTCAGGGGGGCAGGTATATGATTAGAAAGTCTGACAAATTATAGAAATATATAGATAAATCAAACTGGTTTGTTATTCATCCTGGCTTGAATGAATGCTGAAATCACAATATGAATTACAGAGCATGATTTGGAATCAGTCTGTGACTAAATACATGGCAAAAGTAGTTAATAAGGTTGGATATGTAGTAGTACCATGTGAAAAATATGCCTGCACTTTGTGTCATCATTAGGTTATTTTTACTAGCACTGAAGCAAACAAATCGGTAAGTAATTAGTAAAAAAACAGGAGTAGCTCTGCTGACTCCCAGCTACCTGTTCTGTTGGAGGAGGTTTTATTTGGTTGTCTGACAGAGGAGTGTAAAATACATCCCCAGTGTGATAACTTGTTTAAAATCTACAGCCATCTCAATTATTCTGTGTTAAAATCTCAGTGTAATTCATAAGCTGGCTTCAATGAGCCATAGGCAGGGCTGCTGACGGTCCTCTGTTAAGTAGAAATGTATTAGCATTGAAAGACATAATTTTATCCTATCCAAAAGATGAAGTTTGCTGAAATCTGTACCAAAAAATATGTTAGGACATAACAAGACAGAGCACAAATTCTTGGAAACAATGGCCAAGTCATTAGATATATTTTTTTAAAAAATGTGAAAGAGTAAATTTCTTGCAACTGTTTTCATGTGGGACCTGAAAATGGAGGGTTGAGGAAAAGATGAGGAAAACTAAAAATATAGAAAATTAATTTGTGGACAGAGTCTTCCATGCTGCTTGTGGTAAACTATGTTGGAGCAGGCAGGTCCTGGTAGTGATGTTCCTGAGGCAGACTGAGCAAACTCTCTTTCTTTCTTTCTTTCTTTCTTTCTTTCTTTCTTTCTTTCTTTCTTTCTTTCTTTCTTTCTTTCTTTCTTTCTTTCTTTCTTTCTTTCT
>NW_020799091.1:21143903-21182500 GCF_003259725.1 Athene cunicularia | reverse complement strand
GGTGCGTTGTGGCGCTCGCGTTCCGGCTGAGGGGACCCGGCTCGGGGCCCCGGGACAAACCGGGGGGCGGCGTACCCTGAACGGCTTCAGGTGGTAAAAATAGGAGCGGGGGGCGGATCCGGATGGAAAACCAGTCCAGTAGAGGGTTGCAGGCAGAGGGTGGCGTTCCAGGGTGCTGTAGAATACCCGTGTTGTTTCTCATTATTAGTTTTTGACTCAGTACACAGAGCCTCATCAAGCACTTCACGAAACCTCGTGGGCTCCCCTGCTCCCCTCGTCTCACTGCTTTCCTGCTCAGTGATTCAAGTCTCGAGATTCTTGGTTCCCTTCCACTAAACCCTCCTGAAGAGCTGCCACACTCTATAGGCTTTTTTTTTTTTTTTCAGTCTCAAATCCCAGTCATGTTTGAACATGACTGCATAATTAAATCGGTTCATGTAATGTTTGCTGTAATTAACTGGTAAGACTAGATAAATGAGTGGTCCTGACCTAGGTGTACCCCATCCAGTATTACAACTAGACACAGCATGAGCTGCAGAGGAAGCATCTTGTCACCCACCTCGCTTGTTAAACCTTGTTCTAACGTGGTTATTATTCTGCAGCATGGAGCAACACCTCTGGCCCCCTCACCGTGTGAGAATGAACTCACAGATTGCATTTTTTTTAGAAGCTGGGAGTTATTTAATTTGAAAGGATAAAGACATTAAGGAAGGAAGGTGTGCTGAAAGGTCAGAAGTTGTTTGATAGGAGAGAAAGAAGGTACAGGTAAAAGGTACTAATTCATTTAAGATCAGGGTTTTTTACCTATCCGGCCTCCCTCTGATTTTTATCAAATTTATATTGAGTAAAATTCTAACTTCAGCATCCACCACTTAGGGCATGATTTGAGAAAAAGGCAGCCACGTGCAAAGGTGTGGGGGTTTTAAGAGTTAATGCATGCTTATTATGCTCACCCATGTCACCACTTTTACAGATTTGTTTCTGGCAGCACTTGACCGTGGCAGAACTACAGCTTTCCTGGAAAAAGGGTCTTTCTACCTTCCCTGATCAGAATGAACATTTTGGAAACTTGATCCAGAGTATCTCACCCAGAGAAAACAGTCAGAATCCAAATAAGTAGCAAAATATAGTTTGCTTTATGTAAGACCCCTGAGCTGCAGAGTGAAAGATTGTTCAGTGTCTGGGAAAGTCCTGACTGGTGTAAAATGCTAAGCACCCCTAGTTGAACACAAACACAAGATGCATCCCTTGGTACAAAGGGAAAGGTTCTCTCTTCATCCTTCACAGTGTTTCAGTTCCTCATCTATTCTCTTTCTGATAAACTTAGACTTTCAACATATTTTGGAGAGACTTTCCCAATTTTCCAAAGGCTACTTCAGTCTTGAAAATAAAATTTTGTAAGCAGTTCCATTAGGTGAGCCATCTGATAGCTGAACTAGCTTAAACATAGCTTTTTGGTTTGAATTGCTACAGTAGATTCAGGCCTTTCTTCTCAGCAGTGTAACATGTAAGCCCACTTTTTGACTTGTACAGGCATTTCCCCACGTATGTGCCTACACATCTTGATGAAATCCTGACTCAATTTATGGCAACTAGAGGTTTGTCTGACTTCAGTGAGAACAAGATTTCTCCTACTGCATTTATTTTTGTATAACCTATAAGAAGATTATGAAGATGGAAAGCAGGAATAAACAAACATTGTTCAGAGGCAGCAATTTATTTCCATTCCAGCTTCACTACAGTCTGGCAGTACACAAGATGATTATGCACACTACATATTTGATATTCCTTCCCCAGTGTTTTCAGTTTCTGCAGTTCTTACTTAGGGCTTTGAGAGGATGACTGATGACCGTAACAGCAGCCTTTGAACAGGCCAGATAGAAGCTGAAAGATCAAGACAGTGAATCAGAGCATTACCATTTTCCAAATATTTATTTTCTTGATTCTACTTCTTCTGAAAAGCTCATTCATGCTCTCATTTTCTATTTTGTCAATATGTAACATATTTATCTTAGACCTACACAAGTTTAGGCCACTGCCTGTTATGTAAATACTTCTGACTGTCACATTACTCCTTTTTTTCCTCATTGTACAGCAGCTGGAATCATCTCGGTTTCAAAATATCCTTCCTTACCCTAAAAAACATCCTGGATTTCACATAAATAAAGGCAGAGTACATCAGTGACAAGCTATAGCAGTTACCAGGACAAGGAGTCCCATTTTCTCTTATACATGAGTGTGTCAGGGTGCTCATTACTCCCTCTTCCAGCATAGACTCCCACATACCATCCTTTACAGATGCAGTTCCAGTTCATCAGACATGGTTTTTGCATGTCTTGCTCACAGTCTGGTTGCTACATCTGTTTGCTTCTGCCCAACTTTTAGCTGCAGATCTTTTCCCTGTGTTTAAATACATCTTTCCCTTTCCTACTGTGATGCTAGGCATCCTGCTAACAAGGCAATATGAGCAAAGTGGAGTAATGCCAGGGATAAATTAGCTTGGCTTGTACAATCAGAAGCTAAAACTATTTGCAGATCAGAAGCAAGGAAATTCTAAACATGCCAAATGAGTTGATCTTTTGAGGTCACATTTTCAAGTGGTTTCAGCTGGTGTGTCTTGGAAATCAGTGGACATAGGTGGGTTTCCATCAGCTAAGCCTCTGTCTGTGAGCCACTCAGATGGTTTATGGTTTGAAAGGGTGAAAGGTAAACAAAAAACCGAAGTGGAGAAAGCTCTGCAGAGAAGGACTTGGTGAAAGGCTAGCAAGAGGGCTGGAAACATAGCTTGCATCAATGATGAGGAATGCAGCATACTTGATGTAGATACCTAATGCATACCTGCCTTTCAGCTACTCTCTGGCACTCACCGTGTCAAGAAGTGCCAACATTATCTTTATAGCCAATAGAGGGAGAAACATGTCTCCACAAAGAAGTCCTGTTCACATCTCTTAGGAATCACAGACAGATGGGTAAATTCTTCCTCAGAGGTCTGCAAAAGCAGACCATTGTCTGTGTATACTGTGGAAAGATGGCACCCAAAATGAAATGTATGTTAGGTGCCTGAATGAGGACTCAGTTTTAATCCACATTTGCCAAGAGACCTGAGAAGTGGTTGTCAAAGTGTTGCCAGCTTAGAGCTCAGGCAGCTCCAGAAGGCACAAATGTCAGAGGAGACGGCAGCAAGTCTTACTTATTTCTTCCTTCTAGTTTTGCTCTTTCCATCACCTGCAGAAACAATCTCACTACTTTCATCCTTCAAGCTCTTCCCAATATATTAACCTTTTTTTCTCCTTCAACTCTGCACCTTGCTTTATGTCCAACCATCTCAGGAGCTGAGGGGAAGAAAAAAGAAAAGCAGCAAACCAAGACTTGAGGGCAGAAATTTTCCAGGTCACCAGGAGAGAGAGATTATTTTATGATTCAGTGCTTATTTGTACTGTAAAGGGCTGGCTTTAAGTTCTTAATGGAAATCAGACACATTTCACCAAGCCAGTTGTGCAGTCTTACTTGTGTTTTTATTGTTTATGTGCAACAGTGGGGACAGGATTATTATATAGCTCCCTTAAGGCTAAAAGGTGACATTTCAAGATGCAGTCCCTGCAGAAAGGCTCATATGAAGCATTCTAGAGAGATGATGCATTTGAGGCACCACAAACTTTCCCACTGCTCCTTACCCGTAAGGAGAAATGACATTTGCTACTCTTGCTAGGGCTTGGAGTTGGCAAGTAGGCTGTCCTGGCTGTATAGGCTCCTGGGTCATGACAAAGCCAGGGAGGTATGGAGGAAGGAGAAAGAAGGAGAAAGCCATGGGCTTACTCTTCCTTGTCCTCCACTTTTTGCATCTGCTTTCATCAAAATAGTGGGAATTGCTGCCTTATTTGCTTCCCAGAGGGGGAAGAGCACAAGGCTGTGAATGGCATCTCAAGAGAAGCAGCATCTAACCTAGACCTCATTTGCAAGATGTCGGGGTGCACAAATCCATGCCAGGAAGACTCAGGAGAGTGTCCAGTATGTCAGATCAAATGCAACCTGTCCTGTAGAGAAGGAAAATGGAAGGCTAGATCTTGAGTCATTGGGTGAGCTGAGTGTGGGCTCCAGAGGCAAGTTGAAGGACTTTATTTTGCCATTGCAAGTTGGAGGACTATATTTTGCTATTGCTTTGAGCCGGAGTGAGGGGTGCTTGGGGAGTGTTTCTGACTTGGAGACCTCCTTAATGCTGATGGGAGGGATGGTGCATGATCATCCCATTGTTTGGGAGCAGCTCACAATGGTCAAACGCTGACCTGCAGCTGCAGGGTTTGGTGCTTGGGGGTTCTTCCAGAGACGTGGATACAGAAGTGACCTGCAAGAAGGAACCTGTGTTCTATAATGTGGTTTCTAAAGGAGCCTCTATAACGCATAGAGGCTTTTGTCTTTAGACATTTTCTGCCACATTATGGGACATACTTCTAAAGTGTGATGTATCTGTGCTTTTGAAAGGCTCTCCAAATAGTGCCTCCACTCAGCTTCAATACACAAATACAGTTTGCAAATGCACACAATATCTGCATATTCCTTTTGTGTTTTTTTTTTAAGATGTAATCTTTCTATAGTTTTGTTGTATTTTATTTTTACTAAAATTACTATCCCTGAGCAGAGATCTAGACATTTGTTTTCTATTTCTGTTTTACAGTTCTTGTTATGACAGCAGTTATTTTCACTTCTGCAATGAATCAAAATACATCTGAGATCACCTGTGTTTTTATCAGCCAGAAGGATGAAGGTTCAGGAACACCAGAAACATCGGTATCTCCTAAGGTAATAAAACAGAGAACAAGTTGCTTATGAAATATTCCTGTCCATTCCAGAAATACCTTCCCAGAAGCTTACAACACCCTAAACCTTTAGGGTGTGGGGATGTTACAGTCAAAATATCCAGGGTTAGGCCAAATATATATTTATACTACAGAAGGTTAGAGGGAAATATATATCACAATTCATACTCTGAAACCGTACATAGGTCAGTACCAGTTTTCTCTAAAACAGATATTTAAATTACTGCTTTGATGCTGTCTCACATCAGCATGCCTGAATATCGCTGAATATTGCTCAACACTACTGGAAGTATATCAACATAAAAAACATGTTCCCTTAAGAGGGGATTGCTGAGACCACGGTGTGAACTGGTGTCCTGCCACAGTGTATGTGTGCCACGGCTGCTGGGACTGATGGGGAGCTGCTCTCTATTCCCGCCACCAAAGAACACAAATCCCTGCCTGATCTAAACCTTGACTGAGACACCAAAGCTGGACAGGGAATCAAATGTGATTTTTTTTTTTCTTCTCTTCTGACTTGAAATGGCAGAAGGCCAAGAAGAGATAATATGCAACTAAATTCATGAAGCAGCTGAGACTTGTGCTTAAACTATTTCCTGAGGATTCTTGTTTCAAGACAGTCTTATGAAATATTTTTAATTTCTGGACAAATAAATCAATAATTCAGATAACATATGAAGGTATACCAGCCAAAGCTGTACTGTGCTTGTATCTGATGAGGCAGAATATGGCTGTTATCTCTAGATACTTCTCAGATCAAGCAAAGGGAAAAAGAAGGAGCAAGGTATGAGAAGAACCAACTGGCCAAGCACAGTGTGGGACAGAGAATGCAATGAACTCTGTCCTTTCATAAATTTATATCGGATAAATTTCACCCACCAAAGTAAGGGAGACATTTAGGGCTACTCTTCACATGGAGCTATGTACTTGCCATCTTTTGCTGCAGCTAAGATTAGAGACTCATTAATATGTCAGTGGCTTTCATAATGACTGTGGAATATTCTCTTTCTGTTTCCAATTCTCCTTTAGCTGTATGCAGTAGTGAGGAAATGAAAGGTGTGAAGGCGCCCAGCTCAAATTCTTACCTACTAAAGCCCCCAAGGAGTCAAGAAGCAGTCTAGCTAGATGATATAGTGAGAAGCAGTGGGATGCTAAAAAAAAAAACATTCTGACCCTGCCTTTGCATTGAGGTTGCAAACAGAAAAGTAGTATTATAATTCTGTGTCTTTCTGTGGCTCTACTTGAAAGGAAACAAAAATGACATTAAAGAATAGCCTATATCACTAAGGGAAATTGTGCTTCTGACTAAAACTGTTCTGTTATGTCTGTCTAGAGAACAGAATTAACTAATTCACCAGGAATCCAATATCAATTTCTTATGCAGTAGAATTCAACATATTTATGAATAAGTTGGACAGTAGAAATTAAAAAAAAAAAAAGAATCAAAACCAAAATGAAGGTATGATGAAGGTGTTATTTCAATACAATTTGTATTCATATTTGAGTATTACAAGGAAGTATTAATTTATGAAAAGTTTTCCAGATCATTCTTTTAAAATATTTTAATGAAAAAAAGCAAATAAAGTTAGTTGCTAATAAATATATAACAATCTGTCCTCTTGCATTGCAGATTTCTAACATTCTGGAAGATCTTGGGTGTTATTTGAATTCTCAAGGAACAGAGAATATCTATCAACCAACTAAAAATGTGGAAGTCAATGTGTATGAAGATATTGAATTAAGGATGATAATGAACATTTCGGAGATCATTTCATGCTTTTGGTTCTTTAAAGAGAGCAAAGCTTGTAAACCTTCACTGGACTCGGAGAATAGGTAGGTCAAGGGATGTACTGGATCAAAGATCCTTTAAGAGATCATTTATTTTAGGATGCCAGTGGAATATTTTCTGTGACTGTGCTTGTGATTAATTTCATGTTATGCATTATCTTTTTAAATCTTCTAATCTTTCTTAACTGTTGTCACCCAGCAGCACATTGTTGATTGACATTTAGACACAGAGACACATGTGAATCTTAAAGCCTAGCATAGTTTCAAATAAGCACGTTCTTTTAATTTGTATAGCATCATGTATGGGAATCTCCAGGGACTTTCTGACATTAATCAATTTGAGCTTTTCAGTGCTCATGTGAGGCAAAAATCATGATTTTATAGTCAAAGAAACTGAGGCATGAAGAATTATGTGACTTGTTAAGGTCACACTACAGATCAGAAAAAACAAGAGTAACAGCATCCTGATTCTCACAGCCAAACCTGGGCTAGAACCTAAGGCTGGATTATTGCCTCTCCCTGCAAAACACGCAGGATAGGACTGCAAGTAAAGCATTTCCCTGTGGACCTCCGCAGCTGTCCCAAGCTCAGGAAGT
This sequence comes from Athene cunicularia, assembly GCF_003259725.1. Classification (NCBI taxonomy): domain Eukaryota; kingdom Metazoa; phylum Chordata; class Aves; order Strigiformes; family Strigidae; genus Athene; species Athene cunicularia. The sequence goes on along the minus strand of NW_020799091.1, from coordinate 21,175,302 downwards.
CCATCTGTACTGATACTCAGCGTTAAGTATATGGTACCTGTGGTTCTAAATTCCTACGTGCTGCTTCCGTAGGAAGATACATGATGAAAACACTTCAGGTTGAAGGGCACTATATAAATAATGAATACTAGTATCTCTGAAGGGTGTTTGCAAGAGCTAAAGAGCTGACATTTTATAGTGTGTGCTGCATACTGCCTTCTAGATAATGAATAGAGCTTTACTTTTTTTTTTTATAGATATGTTACATCTTTGGCTTTTTCTCAAATAAAAGAAAAGCAAGCTGGAAAATACACCCTCTCGGTCATAAGTAAAACCGGCAATTACACAGTAGTTGTGTCTGTTCTCATCCGAAGTGAGTATATCTCAGATGAAAGGGGTTAATCCATCAATAAATTCAAGGGGAGAGGCTCAAGTTCAGTCAAAGCAATAAAGCTCTTATGTGCTGCATTTCAAGCATCTTGCTAGATTTGCATAGGACTTGGAGCTGTCTTTGAGGCTGAAGTCAAAACCACAGGCTGCGTGAGAGTCAGCTTTCGCTGGTCAATAAACCATGCAAATGAACAAATAAAGATGTAAATGCATAGCAGCTCTCTTCTCCCCTATGAGAGATTCCCCTCTGTGCCAAAAGGGATAAATCGAGGGTGGCTTTTATGTGCTCTCAAAGCTCACAGGCTAGATTTGTTTGCTTGCATCTTAACCTGTTCATTCTTGGTGTTGCCAGCTGGGCTGTTATATGGACCAGATCGGGACATCCCTTTTGGTTTTGGGTCTCTGGCACTCTGAAGTCATGCTTTGTCCCACTCTCACTTTTCTCAATACCAGTCTTTACTTGTTTATTTGGGTTTAGAGTAAAACACATCAGTACTACAGCTGCTCAGCACAAGGGTGCCCAAGAAGCTGAAATTTTAGCCGCTGTTAAATGCTCATGACAGCATGGGCGAGGTGTGACTTTTTGAAAGGCCCACAGTGGGAGCAGATTTGATTTAATTTTCTCAAGGATCACACAAGAGACATCTCTGACACAGAAGCACTGCTGAAGTAAAGTTCAAGCTTCTGTTTCTAAGTAGGGGTGTCCAAGAACATCTCAAAAAAAAAAAAAAAAAAAAAAAAAAAAAAAAAAAAAAAAAAAAAAAAGACCTACATTGACATGATTTTTTTTTTTAACAGAAGACAAATACTGTATTATTTTGTCTGGGAAGGGCCAAATTTAAAGATAAAATTTAAAAATATAAAAGAAATTTCAAAGAAAATAAACAAAACATCAGTCCAAACATCTAAAAGACTGGCAAACCCTTCTAGAGACAGATTCAACAACAAGCATCATTACTTGCCTTATTTTTAATAAACTGAGACTAATCAACATTTTTTATTCCCTCTCTATTTTTTTTTTTAAGTATTTATTCTCTTTGGCTTTTTTTCTCTCTCTGGTGTCAGAAGTGTTACCTCCAGTATCTCCTTTTATTGAAGGCCTATTACATGTCTCAATTATAATTTAAAGAGCTTCATTGAGGGGACAGGGTATTAAATCTTTAATTAAATATTACCTACTATATAAATTAGGCTTTATGGGTAAAAAATGTTATTACATGTGCAAGCAAGAGTAGTTTGAAACTGTCTCAATGAAGATCTTTTACATATCAATTGCTTGGATTGCATTCTCTTTGCTCCTCTCAATCTAATATTGTAATTACATCTCTCATAAAATCCTCCAGGCTAGATGTGAATCCTTCAAATGAGATGTGATCTCCATAGGTGAAAAAAAGCCTTCTAGGCCCAGATTATAAGAGATAAATGAAGAAAGAAATTAAAAAGCCAAAAGTATTAGTTGCACCTTAGCATGCCACCTTGCAGGCAGTGGAAGTATGACTGTAAAGAAAATGTCGCTCTTCTGGGTGGAAGCTGTAATTTCAATTGTAAAATGACCTGAAACCATACTCAGTAATTTTCATTTTGAGTCAAATCTTTAGCAGTTTTAATACGTTAAATTTCTGTATTAGTCCAAGTCTGTGCCTGACAGGTTTAGGGGACTGGGAGTTGTCTAGGAACCTTTTCCCTCTCAGTTACAAAATAGGATAGAGAAGTCTGATGGTTATCAGAAGTCATTATCACCCGTTGTTTTTCCATCCCATATCTGATCTTACTGAGTAGTATGCAATGATCCCATTATGTGTAGAGACTTTGTAGTCTCAACAGATACTCCACCAAAGGCCACGGCCTTGGAATGTTATTTAAAAAGGTATCTGTTCTCCTGCCCTGTGAAATGAATAGCAACCACAGCAAATTAGCACCTTTCAGTATCAGTCTCAGGATTATCCTCTGGTGTACAGAGGCAGGCCTTTGCTAGGGGGAAGCTGTGCATTTAGCAATCAAGGCTGAAAAGCTCATGAGACCAACCCACAATACCCCTAGGGCAGAATAATTTTCTATTCCCTTGGTATTGAAACCTCCTGAAACAAATTACAACTCTGTAACTTCATGTACTATGAAATGAGCAAAACACCATTCCAAAATTTTTTAAGCATTCTTAAACATTTGCATGATTTTTGACAGAGAAACCAGGCAAACCCTATTTCAGGAAAAGAGAAAAATCAGATGTTATTGAGTGCATATCTGAGAGCTACCCCCAACCCTCTGTGGAGTGGATATTTTGCAAAACACCTGAAAAGAGGTATGATATATGTTTATATGCATGTTGAGTCTCTAGACTGAAAGTTTACCATCTTCTGAAAGAGAACGGGAAGGCTTTGTACTGCTTAGTGTGCCTGTTGAGCTGGAAAGGTAACTGAAGAAGAGCTTTAGGTCAGAATTTTTGGAGCCAGGCTCTGCCGGGTTGCACACCCACGTGCTGGTTGAAAACCTGTGTCTGCATGATCCACTTTTGGAATGCTGCAACACATTTTTCTTAGAAATGTTGGCTGTTGTGCTCTCTTGGAAACTTTAAGCTCTTGGCTTGAAAAAATCTATTCCAGATTCTATTATTTTGATGTCACAAGAGCAAATCAAAGGTATCGTATTTCCCTCTAGTTTTTCACACTTTTTGGAAACGTGAATCATAGAATAGTTTGGGTTGGAAGGGTCCTTTAAAGGTCATCTAGTCCAATCGCCCTGCAATGAGCAGGGACATCTTCCACTAGATTGTGTTGCTCAAAGCCCCATCCAAGCTGACCTTGAATGTTTCCAGGGCTGGGACACCTAACAGTTCTCTGGGCAACTTATTCCAGTGTTTCACCACCCTCACTGTAAAAAATTTCTTCCTTATATCCAGTCTGAATGTACCCTCTTTTAGTTTAAAACCATTAGCCCTTGTCCTATCGTAACAGACCCTGCTAGAAAGTTTGTTCTGAACTTTCTCAGAGGCCCCCTTTAAGTACTGAAAGGCATCCTACCAATGTAACTGACTTTGGATACAACCATCCTACCAATTCCTCATCCACCAAACAGTCCACCCATCAAATCCATATCCCTCCAATTTAGAGAGAAGGATGTGGTGCAGGACCATGGCAAAGGCCTTAGAGAATTCCAGATAGACAACATCTGTAGCTCTTCCCTGTCCACTGATGTAGTCACTCCATCATAGAAGACACTAGGTTAGTCAGGCAGGACTTGCCTGTGGTGAAGCCATGCTGGCTGTCTCGAGTCACCTCCGTCCTCTGTGTGCCTTAGCATAGCTTCTAGGAGGATCCATTCCATGACCTTCCCAGGCACAGAGGAGAGGCTGACAGGTCAGTAGTTCCCAGCGTCCTCCTTTCTACCCTTTTTTCCAGTCAGCAAGGACAGTCACCTGAAGCATTAGAGCCAGGAAGATGTTATAAGGGATCATGATTTTCCAAACTAATTTTTTTTTTCCCCACTTTATTAATATATAAAGTTGATTCTATTAACAGCAGGAATAATGCCTTTCTCTGGAGCATGGCAGTTTGGGATCTGGGACTCATAATGGCCAATGGATTTGCAGCAGCTCCCACCACCAGAAATTCAGAGACGTGATATGAAAGATCAACCTCTATGATTTTACTCTTGTCCAAATTTTAGTCACAGCATTACCTGTCTCTGAGTCAGTTGGGGCATATTCAGGTCATTTAAGCTCGTATTTCTGCCTAGGCTGTGATATTTTTATTTTCTTATCTTCACCTTTCCTAGTTCCTTTTTATTTGGCTATGTAAGATCCAGTTTTCCCACTATTGTTTACATATTCTCATAGCTTGGAGATTTATCAGATTTATTTGCTTGAGGTTAACCAAATGACTCAATGAATAATTGTGCTTGTAATTGCAGTTGCCCTGATAAAATACATGAAGAACCTGGGGAAATAGGTGGCATACAGAAGGTACAACATGAATTATTTCAAACTTATATATGGTGCTGTGCAGTTAATGACCTGGGCAGAGAATGCACCAGCCTCTTTACAATAGGTAACTTCCCTCTAAGGTTTACTTACATGCAAGCTGGATCCTGACACTGATGTTAGTTGCACTGCTCATCTGAGTTCTTTCTACTTTCTGGGCTAAGCTACTTCCTTGTAATCACTGAAACAAATCCAACTGAATATGACTGCTCTGTCGCATGTTTAAAATCCTATTCTAATAGCTATTTGTCATCTCTGTAAAAAATGACTTGGCCTTCTACATTTGCTAAACATCTACTAATTTTTCTTCATGCTTTTAGGACTGTGTTGCAATGCTCTTCAAAGTGTTCCCAAATATATACATTTATAAATAATAATAAATTAATACATAAATTCAGTTTTGTCTGTTTTTTAAATAAACCTGACCTAAGATCTATGCTGAACTGTGTACTATAGATATATTGTAAATTATGAGAAAATCCAACAAATTTACTAATTTCATGGTTAATGTGTAATTTTCCAAAATTCTAGTTATCATTACAATGTAATAATGGATATCTATACAGCATTAGCAGACAGTTTGTTTCAAACAGTTGTTTCAGTAACAGAAAAGTAACAGTTGTTTCAGTGACTGTGTTCTGATTTTGTAGATTTAAATGAAAACCAAGAAGCACCTTTACCTAAATTACTTCTTAAAGTCGGGGAACCGTTGATGATCAGATGTAGAGCTGTTCACCATAATTATAAATTCAGTATAAAATTATCTTTTGAAAACAAAGAAGTTGAGCAGGTAAGAAGACAGGGCATATTTTAAAACAGAAAAAACCTAATTGTTTCTATAACTAATCTGACAACTGATTAAATGGGAATCTCTGTTGAAAACTAGGATCACCAGTTTGAAGGATTAGACTACCAAACAGATCTCTCGGCGATTCGGATCCAGTATGCATTTACTTCAGCTGCAGGAAGAAGTGATAGTGGACATTATACCTGTTCTTCTACTGTTCATCCGAATCAAACTGCTTTGGTTACAGTTTTAGGTAATTCCAACCCCTGGTGTTAATTTTGTCCCTTGATTGTTTTTCTTTGTTTTCCATGTGAAAGTTCCTTGCTTTCAGGTATGCAGCGTATATTTGTAGTTCCTTTTCTAAGGGAAAAGTGTTTGCACTTACCGGCAGTCCACAAGAGCCAAGAGATTAATCTGAACTGATTCATTCTGGTACCCAGAGATAATCAACCTTTGCTTTCTAATGTTTTTCAAATAATTCCCATTAAAAGACAGTGCTTTTAGAAGTTAAATGAAATGGCACTGTTTAGAGATCTAGTCTTCATGATTGTTTCAATGGTATCTCTAGAAACACATACTGGGATTCATCTTATGTTATTGTAGGTCAGTCTCAGCCAGTGTGACACAAAGCCAGAGTGGCTTTTTGTGGGGACACAGAGATATAGATTCCCCAGGGGACTATGCCTTGGGCTTTCTGGGCAGCAGGGAGTAGTGTAGTTGTGTAGCCCTTCTCTGTGCCACCAACTCAGATGTAGGCAGCTGCAGAGCAGATAAAAATAGCTAGAGGTAAAGCACTGCAGAGAACACCATTTCTGGAGCTGTCCAAGAATATAAAATGCATGACCTGCCCTGTGTGTTCATCTGTTAATGCTCTGTGTGTGTTAGTTTGACCAGAGTCTGGAATGACCAGTGACTGGTTTCAACTAATGTGAGACAGAAACATCCTGCTGTGACTCCATTTATGGGTTTTGAAAAGCTGTAGCCATGGTCTATGTCCTCCTCACCACTTGCTCCCACTGAATCTCCCTTTCACTCACATATGGGACCTTCACTCCACCTTTGCTGCACCTTCAGAGGTGGGGAGGTAAGGCAGAGATTCTCATGGTCTCTGCTCTGCTATTTTGTATGGTCCCTTCAGGTACTTGTTCCTCTTGTACAGAAAAAAGCAGATACAAAATCTGTACCGGGCCTGACCTGGGTCTGACAGGAAAGAATCAGTTGGAAGGTTCTTGGAGGTGGGCTCTCCCACCCAAAACCCAGAACAAATGAGAAAAGACTGTTTCCTCTTATGGCAAGGGAGTGACTGACAAGTAGCCATTTGAGTTTGCCAAATTTTTTATGGGAAAGTAAATCTGAGGGAGAATTTTAGCTCCAAAACCCATGGAATTGGTAGCAGAAAGGAAATAAAAGCCTTTGTGTTAATTGAGAATGTAAGCCCAGAGAGGTGATGAATAGCATGACTCGACAGAGCTGGCAAACTGTCATGCAGAAGTGCGGCTGCAGCTATGATAGATCTGAAGGAAAGCCCAAAACTAAAGAGACAACTACTCCAGCATTATTGGTTGTTCTGCATGTATTCTGCATTTCAGGTGCTGAAAGGGAACCATCCTCCAATACCAAGCTACACAAGGCCTGAAAATTTTAAAAATCAAAAGCATACCAAAGGAAACCTCATTCTGCTTAAGCAATGTGTTGATTTAAAAGCAAGTAGTGTTGAAGTTAGTCCAGAACAGCCTCAACTGCAAACCTTGTTTCTCAGATGGAAATAATATACAAATAGGCATAAGTCTGGAAATAAGGCATAAAAAGGAAAGCTGTAGTTAGGACCATGCTGCAGGAGTAAGCACTGGGATTAATTTTCTGACTGGTGTGCCTGGAGCTGCAGTCTGTAGCGCTGAGAACAAGGCTTTCCAAAGCACCCAGCATACATTTGACCTTAGATGTAGTTTCTCTCAGAGTTTACAACACCTAGGCTAGAAACAGTAGGAAGTGAGAACACTTACCCCAGTCTCTTCAGAAATTACTTTTTCAGTGCAGTATCCTCTTTTCAGCTTCTGCCTACCATTGAGCAGGAAGTTCTCATCATTTACAGTAACTGAGTACAATATCTGGGCATTTCTAATACACACATCTTCTTAGTAAACAAGAAGGTAGGAGTGAGCGAGTAGTGCAGAAGTAGTGTAGAAGTAGTGCTTCTTTCTCAGTACTGGTGCCCGGTTCAGAAATAGTGGTTTCTTGGATCCATAAACTACCAGGTGTGAGTGTGTGTCACAGTAACAGGGGGTATTTGAGTCACTGTCTCTGGTAGGCTGTATTTCTGAAAAGGATATTTTTTGACTGGGGTATGCCAAGCTACGATGATTGTCTGTATCCTCCTTAATACTCCTTATGCAGGCAAATCTTCTGAGAGCTCATTGGCTTTGCTGATAAAAAAAATCTGTTTGTTTATTTACATGGTTGATTAAAGTGGGGGGATGTTGTCATACCTAGCTAACAGCCATGCTTCTGATCCACCCCAGCCTTCAGTTTAACGTATTAATGACAACCCATGTTGGTGTGAATTTGTGCTATCATCCCAAGTTCAACTTCAGCAGGACGTAGATAGTGTAGCAGTTTCTGAAATGATCAGTGTCCTACCTTTAAACCATCATTGTGCATGAGTCAGCACCTATAGCTACACTTGTAATGGTCATGATGTAACTTAACCAAGAGAAAACTGTTTTGGTTGGCACATACTGTATTGCCTGAGGAGCCTGGCTAACATAACTACATTGATGGATTGTCTTCTAATCTCTAATAATGCCTTGCAGCCAGACAGCTCTTGTTTGCTCTTTGCTAATTGGTACTTCACCAACTCATCCCATCTTGTGTAGCTGGTCAGCTCAGACAGAGTAGTTAGGCCACTTTAAAGTGCAGCAGAGATCAAGTCAACAAATGCAGCTGCAAGGCTCTTTGTTTCTGCAGTTCTTATGCTCAGTTTCCACCAGTGTTGAATAAAGAATTTTTAGCACTACATAATCTTGATTCAGGAATATGCAAGCTATTTTGCAACACATATTAGGTTTAAAGCAACAAATAAACAAATACAATAAATACACAGACTTGAAAGCTTTGATTCCAATCTCAAGAATTTCATCTCACCTCTCTGTCATTACTGAATAATCATGTTCACAGTTTCTCTGGCAGAAATGCACTTAAACCTGCCAAAAAAAATGATAAGCCAAGAAATAATGCGCTGTTTTCTTTCTCCTTCAAGAAAGAAACTACGTTTTCTGAGCTGTTTTCCAGAGAAATGGCATAGACTGCTCCAAAGTCCTTGTGTGCACTCTGGAGAAAGCTTTTACTCTTGGCTGGTCATGTTGTTAACAATACACATAAAGATGACATTCTGCCTGGAAGGATGAGGTTCAAAAGATCATTCAAAAGATGAAGGTCCAATTTATAAAACCAATAAGCCTTTAATATCAAAAAGTAGGAGAACAGTCATGAAAGGAATTGCTTCAAGTTTTAAAATACTGATTTTTTTCGTGGTTTATATGGGAGTTTCCAGATAGTATTTTTAAACCAATAAGCTAGACAGAGATGAAACATGCCAAGCAGAATATAGGATTACAACCAAAAGAAAAGCATTCAAAAGGAAAAACCCAGTCCAGCAATATTTCTACAGTGCAGTTTTTCACCATGTGGCTGATTAAACGCTGCCACAAGTTTCCCAGATGTTGTAGATTCTACTTCCTTGGATACCCAAACTCAATGGACATGGCTCTGAGCAACCTTATCTTGTTGGAACTGATCTGAGCAAGAGCTGGACTAGACATCTCCAGAGATCTCTTCCAATGTATATGATTCTGTGATTTTTATGGAGTGGATTCTAGCTCCACTGGTGCATTTAGGACAACTTCCTCCCACATGTGTCCGCTGTTCAGCCTCTTTGGGTGTGATTCATTTCACATCATGAGACATCTAGCCCCAGCAGTCAGTGCTAAGAAACAGATATTTTCTTAAGCAGTTCAGTATATCTTTGATATCTTCTATTTTAGGATGAAATACATCTGGACATGCATGTCTCATTCCACTGAGTTTATCAGAGGTCCATACAAGTAGCTTAGGGGGGGTCACTGAACTTCAGACAGCTCCATTAGGTGAAACTAATCCCACCATAGCAGGGCAAGTACCGGCAGTTCATGGTTCATGCACATCTTCAAAACATTTTTTCATGTTGTTGTTGTCTTTCATCAAATATGTCTAATTTAGATGGAGAAATAAAGGAACAGCTACATGATTTATTTGCAAAATCTTCATCTCATTTAAGAGAAGGAGAAACAACTACTATTAACACCTGATCATAGTGGAGGTGCCACCTGGTTTTGTTCCCTGTTAGAGGAAAGCCAGAGAATGCAGCTGTTAATGCCTGGAACACACACCTAAACCAATCCAAATAAACAATGGTGTTGTCGGCCCTGTGGCTCTTGTAGGGTAGACTGGGGAGAAATGTTGGACCATTTGGGAAGGGTTCTGGTCTGACCAAATATGCAACTTCAGCAGGCTCTGATTGTTTGTCTGCAGCTGAACACAGTGACATCATTTCAGTACTACTTTGAAGCATTATCTTATTTTGATTAACAGGATGCCTTTTGTGATGTAACATGGTGCTTTTTTTGCTTGTGATAACCAAAACATAAAACATACAGTTGTCAAAATTCCTTCATTAAGCAGTCCAGCCTTTGTAATTTTTTTTTTTTTTTTCAGAAAAGGGATTTATAAATATAACGGACTCTAAAGAAGATTTTGAAATTGGTGAGGAAGAGTTTTGCTTTGAAGTTAACTTTACAGCATATCCACCAGTTAGATGCATGTGGCTGTTTTCCCAAAAAACATTTCCATGTAAACAAATTTACAGTGTGAATGGAAACAGGTACTTGAATATTTTGGAATAATTTGATATAATAATGTTTCCTCTTTATATTGCATTTTGACTGCTTACTGTCCATGTTTTGTATTCTATTTGTGTTTTTAAAATGTGGATGGGCCACGTGATGAAGCTATATTAACAAAAGACACTCAAACATTATTTTGGCTTTCAACAGCAGTTCATGTAGATAACTTGAAGAATCACTTTATTCTCCATGTTATAATAAACCCCTTGGTAAGTTGTGCATCTGCAACCCTTTAGTTTGTATACATTTTTGCCATGCCCTTTCTCTCTAATGTAATTTCTCAGTTACAGATCTGCTGCGGTTTTCATACTGGATCACAAGTTCTACATGTTCCCCTTTTGTCATCCTGTTCTTGATGATGTTCCCAGTGTCTTTCAAACTGCTCAAATCAAGTCCAGGGCCCCATAGTTTCCCAGGCCACTGTTAGATCTGTTCAACTGTGCCTGTGCCACAGAAACATACCGTTCTGCTCATTACCCAGGTCATGTATTCTTCCACTGCTGCAAAACATGTTTTGAATAAACCTGTTAGTTATCTACCTTTTTTGTTATTTCCTACAATGAAGTTCTGGCATGAATCCTGTTTAAGGATAATGTTTTCTCCATTCCCTGGGCTTTCTAATTTCTTGATAACATTATCTAATTTCCTTCAGAGTAGTCTCATGGCTTTCAAGGTAACAGCTCTTATTCACCTCAATGAAAATAAAGCCAAGCTGCTCTTTTAAATTTTTAGCTTTAAAACCAAGCAGGCATTAATGTGGCTCCACCGATTTCTTCTCATATTCTTAAAACCTCTCTTAGCCTCTGTATAAAACTGTGTCACAGCCTTGATTATTTTTATTATTTCTTTCCTTAGTATTTTGGTACACTTGATTTTATCCACTAGCTTGTCAAGTCATCTTTGCAACAGACTGGCCTTTTCATCTGCATCAGATGGTGTATTGAGTCAGACGTTCATGAGGTTCAGAGACAGCTTAGTTCAGATTAGTTAACTGTCATCTCCTGGCAGTGACCACAGGAACTCTGTCCCTGCTGATAAAGTGAGGGCTGTCAGCAAACTTTGATAGCATTGGGTGGGTGTTGGTGACTAATCTGCAATGCCTGACATGGGCCAGGCAGATCTCTTCTTTGTGGTCAAGATTGATTTTGTAAATGAGGTCTCAAGGGATAGCCATGGGCATTTGCTCATCCTTAACCAATAGGTACCTCCCTCCAGCTGATAATGCTGAACTAATTTGCTTTGCAGCTGGTATGGACCTCTTCTCACTGCTTGTAAGAGTGGGAGTCAGTTTTGCTTGGATGATTGACAGCTGGTGTAAATTCAATCCAGATAAGAAGGTGCTGTGGACTGGGCCAAAAATAACAATTTTGAAAACTCTTGAATTAGCTTAGGTATGACCCTCATTAATTGGTCAGGTGCAGCTGCTGGTGGCCTGGGGTTTATGAGTCATTCCAGATGGCCTTTGTAGCACCAAAGTAGTGGTTGTTGAGTGCTGATCACCATCTGCCGGACAGGAGAAAGTCCAGCTTGTGTTCCTGGAACAGCCTGTTCTGGGCTGGCTCAGCTGCCGCCAGCCCTGCACCGGCCACAGACATGGCCACGGCTGCCTCACCACCCCAAGCATCACCGAAGCGTGGCCTGGAGGTTGCTTCAAACAGATAACTCAGTCATCCATCTGACTGCACTGTTGATTAAATACTTTTTAAAAAATGTTCATTTTAGGTATTTATACTTTGCATTTATTTATCATCCTATTTATTTTATGGGAAAATATAATTGAGAGAAAAATACATTAATTTGGTGATTATTTCATCTGACAAGTACATTTTTTCTGTGCAAACATCCCCCACAGCTATCCAGTTTTGGTTGAATACTAGCATTGGATAGACATGTATCACCTGAGCAAAAAGAGTTGGGGTAGATATTTCATTCAGTTTGAAGTCCCCAGAAGCAGCAAGAGGTAGCAAGATCAGGAGATTCTACCTACAAGCTGTAGTGCTGCAGATTTTTTTTAAAGCAGGTTTCTCAAAACAAAACAAAGAAGGTCATCATATACCTTAACATATTGTGAGCCTGACTTTACATATTTTAGTTGACTTCTGTGTAATCCTGTCTCCCAACACTTCTACTTTATTCTTTTCATATCCTTTTTCATTTCCTATTTTTCTTTTTTATTTATTTCTACCATTTCCTTATCAAACTGTCCCTCCTGATTATAGTTCACATTAGATTTTATTAATTAACTCTGTCTCTTTCTTTAGCTTTTAATTTTGGGTCCCAAGGATTCATGTCTCCTGTCAGTGCCCTTACATGTTTTCGGAGATTCCTTCAGAATTTCCATTTTCTATTTGCATTTGTTGTCTCTATGTTTTAGCACACTACTGATTTTCACTTCCCTCCTAAGAGCAAATGTGTTTTCATACACAAAATGACCTCTGCTAAGTTTATAATGTTTATCTCATGTTATCTTATATTTTCAGGTATCAGACACTCTTTTTTAAATTACTTTCTCGTTATTTCATTAGGATTTGATCCTTCAGATTTAGGATTTCAAAAGTAATAGATGATTTATGGTTTTTCCTGCCTTCAGTAACTATTTTGAGGCATCTTAAAAGGGGTCTGATTTTAAAAAGTCCCTGAGTTCAGGGACATCTTTAAGGCCATTTCAAATGAAGACATTCAAAAGTCAGTAAAGGCTAAACTGCCAGTGGCTTCAATGTGAGTTTTCTTGCTCAAGGATTGCAAGGTGACTTGATCTCTTAGTTCATTTGTATGAACTCATTCTCCTTGCTTAAGGAGAAACACCATGGTTTTAGTTATCCAGATTTCTTGTTCCAAGCTCATTACTGCGTTCTCTTACTTTGCAAATTACTGGTACATGCTGTCTTCTTTTCTTTTCTGTCTGCTTCAAACTCCCTGATATGCCTGCTTGCCTTTACCACTGAATTTGAGTTGGGGGCCTCCTACTCGGTTTTCCTTGAGCAGTCAGCTAAAATATCTGCCCCCAAAATACCAGCAACTAAACCTAAGATGACATTTTCTTAAGTGTTCTTCTAATGTTGGTGAGTTGCAATAGCTGCCATTTAAGTATGATAATCATCCTGACAATGATAACCTAGTCAAAAGGACAGAAATAGGATGCCATCCCTGTAAGATGATGTATTTCTTCATCTTAGTATCTGCACCAGGATGCGTTATATACCTTGTCTTCCAACGGATTGGTAACAACATCACAGCCTGACAGGCCAGGTGCCCTGCAGGAACTATGAGAAACACTGCAGAATTACATTGATACTGCAGGAAAAAAAAAAAAAATCCTCTTATCAAAACAGTTACATTCTGGGGTTTATATTCTCTAATCAAAAATAATTTAGTCTGGATTCCTCATTAAAAGATGTTGAATTGTTTCAAACATATATAGGAGTCTTGGCTACTTTTAAAACCTTTTTCATGTCCTTTTCCCTCCTTTTCTTTGCCCCACAGCATTTCGTCAAAGTTCTGTGACCATCAGCACCAGCCTGGGATATATGTATTTTATGCTGAAAATGATGATATGGCCGTGACAAAAAAATTCTCTCTGTATGTGAGAAGTAAGTGAGAAAACAATTCCTGTGAAGATTTGGCAAAGTCTGAGATTTTGCCACTGGTATAACTGGAGCTAATATGTTGCTTTTCTCTTGGTATTCCCCATTTCATTTACATGGATTTATTGTTAAAAATGGAGAAGCACAAGGCAAAAATGTGATTCTTTTCACACTGCCCTACACTGCTGAAATCCAGGCGCTGGGTCAGAGAAAGATGCTGGCTGCTTGTGGGTCGTATTTCTTGTGTTGATCAGGTATGGAGAAAAGAGGAAGGAGGAGGAAGCAGTTAGGTTTTTTCTCTTCCCTTTAGTCTGCCATAAACAGGGAGGACAGAACATGAGAAATTAGTCATATACCAAGAAAATTAATATTTCTTAGGAAAACCACAAAGCCTAGGAACTCTGTAAAATACAGTAACTATATTCTAATTCTACAAATCTGGAATATATGTGACTGCTGTAGAGACCACATGAGATACACAGTCAGAGGAAACACTTGTCCTTGTTAGGTGTTAGCTTTCTATGGTGTGTTTATGTAATTTTTTTCCTAATGCTATTTATGAGTTAATGCAGTTAGTCTGGAGACCCTTTGCTGTGTGACACGTTAGGGCTGCAGTGCCTCCTACACCCCTGCCCTCAATTCGCATACATGCAGACTCTGATACAAGGAAACAATCACCTACTTTGTGGAGAAATCCCCTTGCACCCCAGCGCCGGAGTAAACATACGTGCTTTATAACTCTCTGAGTTGTAGAGTCTGTTTCCACAAAACAAGTCTTGCCTGGTGCTCTCAGTTACCTCAGTTCTGCCACGTGACTGCAGCATCTCACGCTTGCTCTAGGTTAGGGATCATTATTTATTATATATGATTTATAAAGGGATCCTCTGTGAACATTTTGTATGAGCTGGACACCCAGAACTGGGGTGTCAGTGGAGTCCTAGGGCCAAATTCTTGCTCTGAGTCAGAAAAGCAGAAGTCAAGACTTCTAATTTTGGCTCTGCCAGTTTTGGTCTGGCTATGCCTGTACAGAGAAGTGGCTGCTCCCTCTGTCTTTAACCACACTCCCATCCCACAGAACCAAGGCACAGGGCTGAGGGCTGCACGCAGCTCTCACAGTGATATGTGGGTGGATTAATTTGAAAACAGAAGCAGATCTTGGTCTTGGCAGATGTAGCATTGCCACATAAACGTGAAGGGTTTTGGTCACTGATGTGCTGACAGAAATTGTCTTGTCTTATCTTGTTGCAGGAAAGCCTGAAGTAACGATGCAGTTGTGGTTCAAGCAGATCTCCTGCACTGCTGACAGTTACCCTGCCTCATCCTGGGTTTGGAAAAACTGTCCCAAACTGAACTCATCCAAGTATATAATTTTCCCTCTTTTTGATTCATTGCAAAGACCATATCTGAGTTACCCTTGGTTAAATGAAGATTACTGTGTAAGAGACTAAGTGTAAAATGCACCTTCCACCATTTGTACGAGGGAACGTGCTGGCCCACTGCAGGGGAACTAGATCACCAAAATGAGGGAAAGTTTTAAATTTTTTTATTGACATCAGGTGAAGTCTATAAAGATCTGTATCTCAGGCTCTTTACACTGAAATAAACCCCACTGGTGTTATATCAACAGTTAGGTAGTTACAAAGTCTTATCTAAGCTTTTCTCTTGACCTATAAAATTTAGGGGGCATTCAGAGAATGCATTGGTTAATATGGGCTTGATTAAGCTTTGGTTAATACAGCTGTTATTGTGACCAGTAAAGACAGTGAGAGTGTTTCCTGTAAAGTTAGTGAGAGTGTTTCCATTTCCTCTATTTATTTAGGGCAATGACTCAGGCCTTAAAATTTCAAGAGATGCTGAAATAGCTTTGAACTGTTTCATGAACTCTGCAGTGTTTATTTATTATGCTAAAGAACTAATAATCCCATGGTGCAGAAGAGTACTGGGTCAAGTTATCTTTTGGAGGATTGTTGATAAAGCTCTAAGTATTTTAACTAGATATAAAAAAAAACCTGTCTAGACCATTTTCTCATCCATACCTCTGAAAAGGTTTCCTAATATCAATCTGTGCAGAAATGGAAAAGGAAATTAAACATCCAGCTAGTGAGTTTAAAATACTCTTTAAAACATCTTTCTGGAAAGAAAATGCTGTGACATTTCTTTTCTTGGAAAATTCCACATGTAAGATAGTACTGTGTAGAAATGATTAAGTTTTATTTATTTACTTATTTATTTATGTGGACAGTAAATTAGGCAGTAAGCTGATGAATGATAGAAAAGCTGAAAGTCAAAATTATCAAAATTATCTCTGCATGGGCTTCCTTTCCCTAGAGTATAATGTTTCCTCTTTCTACATATCAGGTCTTATTTTAGTCCTTAATACAGGGCAGATGCTCTCCATCTTGAGCGAGAGAAACTTCGTGGTTGAAATCATGTACTTTCAGGGAAAGGAGTTAGAACTTTTACTCTGGGTTCATTTTGTATTTATTGTTTTAGTAGCAGCTAATTTGGAGCTGCTTGGTGGTTTGAGTGTGGTAAAGGTGAAACCAGTGGGAATAGATGCAGTAGGAGGGGGTCATTGTCAACTGTGGAAATTGGTGGAGGTCCTGAAGGTCAGGAGCTGCAGGTGCCCTGCCAGGGCAGTGATGGAGGGTGAGAGTGAGCCTAGTGTAGGAGGTAGGGAGCCCAGTTGACCCCCCGCTGACCCTGCCATGTCCACCACCAAAAAAGAAGACTGGAAACTGCTCTGAAGCCTCCCTCTAACAGTGACAAAAATCAAACCCATCTATCCTTCCCTCCTTTCCCACACTGATCTAAGACACGTTTTGAAGCATCCCACCTTCTTCCCTGGAAAATGCCATGTGAGCCAAAAATCAAAACTGGTCTGCTTTCTTTTTCAGCTGTACAGAAGAAATCACTGAGGGAATTCACAACTTCTTGCCAGAGAGGAGATCCCTGGGTTCATGGATCTCAAGCAGTACTTTAGATGTAAAGGAGACAACAACCACCTTCTCTGTGGAGTGCTGTGCAAACAATTCTGCCGGTTCAACCTGCGAAAAGAGCTTCATTAACCTGTCAGGTACCATAAACCAGTGCTTTAGCACAGGTTTTCTCAATTAAAGCTAACATGGTAGAACATACAGTAGTTTTTATCTGGCTAAATGGCTGACCATGCAATGGCACTGCAGGTAAAACACAAGCACTGTGTGCACACAGTGTGGGAAATGGTGGGTGAATGGGAAAGACATGTGTCTTTCCTCTGCTCCCAAAGCAGGGGTCTCCCTCATTAAAATAAGCAGAAATTTCACACAGATAGGAAGTGCAGGATGGAGCCATGGCAATGGTGGGGTCTGCTTTTTTATTTCATCTTAGTAATCCCTACCTGAAACCTGGAGGTATCAGCTTTGGGAAGAGCTGAAGCCTCTTTGGTAGCTGGTGGCAGGTGTTAGCTCTTGTTCCTCTCCTGGAGGACACTGTGGTGCTGCCAGAAATGCCTGTAGGAGCTCTCCTCACCCCATGGAGGTCATCACACAGCCAAGCAAGAGCATGACTGAGCCAACAGACCCACTCAAGGGTTAGTCCCTGTCTGGAAAGCAGCAGTGAATACTGGGGAGTACAATGAGACCTTCTTAAACTGCTGTAGGCAGGTGGCAGAAGGCTAAGCCCTGCTTTGGGAACTGCTGTGCAGTCTCTCGTCTTGCTGAAGGCATGAAAGATTCTTTCCTCATTGAACAAAAAAGTCAATATGATTATTTGCCCATGCACTTTATACTTATAACACTGTATGCGCTTGCCAGGGCAAAATATTTCATTACAGGGAACATGCTGTGGCACCTGGGAAGTGTTCTGAAGCACCCAGATATTTGCAGTACAGAGATTTCCATTGTCATGGATGAATAAACCTGTTTGGTGCTTTTGACTACAGCTGGCAGAAACTGTGACCACTGACAGAGTTTGAGCATTTATGTTGAAATCACAACAGAAAGTAAGCATAATACAGTCTTAGAAACAATCAGAATACGAGAACAGGTCTCATGTAACACGTACCTACCCACCCACACCTTATAGTATGATCTTGACTTGTTAGGCGAGTTCCTGGCTGAACAGCAGAGCAACGCTCCGAGCAGGTTATGAACAGTCCGCCTGCTGGTAACTGGTGCTTTGGTACCTAACACACATTGCTTGGGGCAAGCTGCACGGAGAGAGGGGGAGATGCGATGAGAAGAGGAAGTGATTATTCCTGTTTATGCTCACAAAGTCCAATCCATCAATCATAGCAACACCTCCGTGCACTTACATTTGTTAATTGGTGTAGCATTTTTTTAGCATGAAAACAGATGTCAGAATCACCCAGCACTTAAAGCCTCCTGCCCAACTCCTTGCTTTGCATGTGGTTCTGTCTCATTCCCCATGCAGAGGAGGCCCAGGCGTGAGAGGACTGCAACTGGCAGCCACCAGAGGTTCTCCTTGCACCTTTAGCTGTACACACAGGCTCTGATTCAGTGGGTAGTAATATGTATCTCTTAAAGTTGCAGGAACTGTTTCTTCCCCTCTGGACAATACTGCATTCTATATCTCCATTGGATTTTTATTCCTATTGATTGCTTTTTTGTTTGTATTCGTTTTTCATAAATACAAAAAGGTAAGAGCAAACATAAAAACCTGCCCCTTCTTCTTTTGCTCCTATCAGGCTGCTGCTTCTTCTCTTATTCCACTGTTTTTTTTCTTCCAAAGCAATTTAGATATGAAAGCCAGTTGCAAATGATACAGATGATAGGCCCATTGGATAACGAGTACATCTACATTGACTTCAGAGAATTCGAGTATGATCTCAAATGGGAATTTCCCAGGGAAAATCTGGAATTTGGTGAGCAGTCCACAAGGCAAACCACAATGTTGGAGTAGCAGCCTGTGCTGTACCAGCTGCAGATAATATTGGCATATTGTTTCTTGTAGGACAGGTCCTTGGTTCTGGGGCTTTTGGGAAAGTGGTGAATGCAACAGCTTATGGAATTAACAACGCAGGAGATTCGGTCCAGGTCGCAGTCAAAATGCTCAAAGGTATGATAAACTCTGGGCGCCTTCTGCAAGCAGTGGTGTATTCTGGCAACTCCAAAGCAGAAGTAGTGTTGGAAGAAATCCCTTTATATACAGACTTTTAGCAGCTACACCTCACAAATACTTGGTTTCAAAATCCTTTCAAAATGCTTTCAAAATCCTTTTTCAGTTTGGAAAAGTATTGCTGAAGTTCCTTCTACCTGCAGCATGTTGTATTTGTCCAATGCACCACAGATCTGGGTTGTGTGGGGAAGCATGGAGGCACTCTAAAGCACTCTAAAGCATAGCATTCTAAATTCACAGAATCACAGAATCATTCAGGTTGGAAAATACCCTTGTTCTCCCCTACACCATATCCCCCAGCATCTCATCCAAACGACCCTTAAACACACCCAGGGATGGGGACTCCACCACCTCCCTGGGCAGCCTATTCCACTGTCTGGCCACTCTTTCTGTGAATTTTTTTTTTCCTAACGTCCAGTCTAAACCTCTCCTGTTGCAGTTTAAAGCCATTCCCTCTTGTTCTGTCACTAATCACCTGTGAGAAGAGACCAGCACCAACCTCTCTACAATGTCCTTTCAGGTAGCTGTAGAGAGTGATGAGGTCTCCCCTCAGCCTTCTCTTCCTCAGACTGAACAGCCCCAGCTCCCTCAATCTCTCCTCACAGGATTTGTTCTCCAGGCCCTTCACCAGCTTCATTGCCCTCCTCTGCACTCACTCCAGCACCTCGAGATCTCTCTTGTATTGAGGTGCCCAAAACTGGACACAATACTCCAGGTGTGGCCTCACCAGTGCAGAGCACAGGGGGACTGTCACCTCCCTACTTCTGCTGGTCACACTATTTCTAATACAAGCCAGGATGCCATTGGCTTTCTTGGGCACCTGGGCACACTGCCAGCTCGTGTTCAGTTGTTTGTCAATTAGAACCCCCAGATCCTTCTCTTCCACAGAGCTCTCCAGCCACACCTCCCCAAGCCTGTAGTGATGCATGGCGTTGTTGTGGCCCAAGTGCAGGACCTGGCACTTGGCCTTGTTGAAGCTCATGCCATTAACATTGACCCACTGATCCAATCTATCCAAGTCTCTCTGTAGAGCCTCCTTATCCTCATGCAGATCGACACTCCCACTTAACTTGGTGTCATCTGCAAATTTACTGATGATACACTCTATGTTCTTATCAAGATCATCGATAAAGATGTTGAACAGAAATGGTCCCAACACCACGTCCTAAGAACACCACTTGTGACTGGCCACCAGCTGGATTTAGCTCCATCGACCATCACTCTCTGGGACCGTCCATCCAGCCAGTGCTTGACACAGCAGACCATTCGCTCATCCAGGCCATGGGCAGCAAGTTTTTTCTATGAGAATCCTATGAGGAACTGTGTCAAATGCTTTTCAAAAATCCAGATAGACAATATCCACAGCTTTTCCCTCATCCAATAGTTGGGTCATCTTGTCGTAGAAGGAGAGGCAGGACCTGCCTTTCATAAACCCATACTGACAAGGTCTGTTTCCCTGGTTGTCCATTATATGACTTTTAATGGCATTCGAGATGACCTGGTCCATGACCTTCCCTGGCACCAAGGTCAGACTGACAGGTCTATCTTTTCATGGATCCTCCTTCCTGCCTTTCTTGTAGATGAGTGTCACATTTGCCACCCTCCAGTCCAACGGGACCTCCCCAGTTAGCCATGGCTTCAGGTAAATTGTGGAAAGTGGCTTGGTGAGCACATCTGCCAACTCCTTCAGCACCCTTTGGTGTAACCCATTTGGTCCCACAGACTTGTGTGCATCCAAGTGGTGTAGCAGGTCTCTGACCACCTCCTCTTTAGTTGTGATGACCATATTCATAGTGCAGATTAGCCTGCTGGTCACATTGGTGACTCTGTGGACTTTGGAGTAAGATCACTTATTCTTGTAATGCTGTCTAGCTGTTGCACTCCCTTCATCTCCTGCATCTGAGTTAGCTTGTTTGCAAAACTTCCAGCACATCTTCCTGTAGTCTTTTCTTCTTGGTGACACAAAGCAATTTCTTTCCATCACTCCTCATGGGTCAGGCTTCTTAAACCTCTAATCCTCCTTTCTTCTCTGATCTGGCCTCTCTCCAAACTGTCTTGACCCCTCATTAAAGCACTGTCCAGAAGCAAGCCTCTGTGACAGTAAGCAAAGCAGGTCCCTTACTGCCTCATTGGGTCCCAAGTACTACAACTTTCTCCATACGTAACAGGATGAGCTTCACATCGGCAGCAGCACCAGCACCCTGCTCACCTGTGTGCCCACACAGTCTCTTTCTGCCAGCACTGCCGTCCAGCTCTTCAACCCCTATTTGCACACGTGCATCAGCTTTATACTTTCTTGACCCACTGCTTTTTGGTTGTCTTTATGGAAGTTCAACTTGGTCATTTTGGTTCACATCTCCAATTCACTGAGGTCATGAGGAATGAATACTTGCTGCAAAACAAGCCTAAAACTATTACTGAAAAACAGGGTGGCCTTCTTAGCTGGTGGATTGCATGCCATATGGCTATTAAGACATTTTTTTCTCTTAGCATTTCTTTCCAACAAGATTGACTGCCATTATTTCTGTGCTTGTGAACACCTTCATACACTGCTGCCATTCCTTGCCAGCCCAAGAATGACAAATATGAACATTTTGTGACTGCTTTCCCAAGCATTCATATGATCCATACGCGCACATTTATTTTCCAACTTTGGTGAAAACTTTTTATACAGTACAATTTTTTAGGATGTTCCCAAACATACTCTCAGTCCAATTAGTTTGAAATGAAGACTTACATGTGACAAAGCATCACAACCATTTATGTTTTTATTTGTTTGCTGGAAATTTCTGAACCTTTGTTATTACTTTTACAGAAAAACCTGATGCTTCAGAAAAAGATGCTCTAATGTCTGAGCTGAAAATGATGACTCACATTGGAAGCCATGAAAATATTGTGAACTTACTAGGAGCTTGTACTGTGTCAGGTAACTTGTGTAAAGGTACCAGTTAAAACCTTCAGACTAATGAGGACTCCTGAACAGCAAAGAAGTATCAAAATTGATCACTGAAATCAGTATTCAAAACATTCAAGCCATAATTAATCACTTATCACTAGTGCTGCTGTTCCCCTCTTCATCCCTGAATCCTGTCTTTGCCCAACCAATTTTGCTGCTCTGTGCTGACCCAAAATAAGATGAAGGTGAACTGAAAGCAAAGTTAAGGCCATGCATGTGTATGGAAATGGGTCCTTTCTAATTGTACTTGCATGAAATGATACAACAGCACTTCTGTGGAAGAGGTTTTCCTGTTACAGCGGTGATGGCATAGATATGGGCCAGTTTATTAAGTGAAAAGGAGAAACTTATCTGCTGTAAGGTATTTTTGTATCCACTTGATTATACTCACATAAGAAATTAGTTTGTTTTTTTTCTTAAATCACATGGCTCACACTGTAGAAAGTGAAGTTGTAGAGAGGAAGGGGGAAATGTCTAGAAGCTAGTCAGGAAAGGAAAGAAACTGAAAAAGAGCAAGAGTGGGAGGGACACCCAAAGACAGAGGAGGAGAGAAGTGAATAATGAAAAGAGAGAGAACATTTTAAATGACTGAATGTAAAAATAAACTGAAGATGGAAAGAACTAAGCAAAAATGGACTAAGATGAAAGTGGCAAGATATTATCTCTGATTAATTATTGTGTGACTCATGTTGTCATCAGTTGTCACTGAGGCAACATACATGGATATTCTTGTCCCAAGAACTCTTTCTCTGGCCAGTCCAGCAGTGAACAGTAGCAGGTGAGGAGAGGCTGAAGAACAGATCACCTTGGGGGAAGGGAAAAGTTATATCCAGTTTTTGTCCATATCATAACATCTGCCCCTGAAAAACTTGACATATTTTCTGCCATGAATATTTATTAAGTCAGAAAAAACTAAAATAACAGTTAACTCTTGTTTCCCTATTTGCATCAACAGCAGTAATGTCATGCAAATATATTTGAGGCATAAGAGGAAAGCAATAGATTGTTGGTGGTGGCTTTAGCTGATTTGAAACTATACAGGCTGCCACTGCCTTCTGAAAAATTTGGCAAGATGTGATGGTGTAGGCAGGAGAGCTGCAGGGAAGACCTGCTTAGTCTGGCTGGGTAGGGCAGAGACAATTCCAGCTTTACCCAAGTCCCATTTTCAGAAGCATTTACATGGTTCTCAACACCTCCACATCCATCCTCTGAGAGACTTTACAAGCTTTACAGTATGCCCTACCTTGCTTGACAGGGGCCTCCCGGCAGAAACATCCACAAATTCATATTCAGTCTTTCTGAGCCAGAAGGGGTGATGCCAGTGTAAGACTTTGCAGAGGGGATGTGTGACCCCTCTGAGCTCTCCCTGGCCATTCGCTCTGCTCCTGATGGCTTGTCATGGCTTTCCTCCAAGCCTGCCTCATTGGGAATCGGAGATATTTTTGAGAAAGTGGCCTGACCAGTGCTCCACTCAAACACGTCCCCTTGTAAGGTCTTTCCCTTCTAGAGATCCTCTCAGCAAACACACTTAGTGGCTTTCAAAAACAGGATACTTCTAGAGCATGAAGGGAATGCAGACAGTGAAAGGGCATAGGTTAAATGGTACCAATTTTCACCATCAACATAATTAGCAGGGGTCATCTTTTGCTTGAACCATGGTTTAGACAATATGTTGCACGTTTATCAGCTGTGCTGTCCTCCACAGTGCCATTGGTATGGGGAAGGATCTTTGTGCCTTCATAGTCATTTGCAATCCACTGTGAGACATGCACCACTGGGAAGAATCAGCTACACTTTCCAAAGTGACAGTACAGTCAGTAATTAGTCAGTAAACATTACCCACCCATCAGTACTGGTTATTTACCTGGGAAGGGAAGATGCTTGGAACAGTTCATACAGATTTGTCCTGGGAGAAGATGAGGTATCATTAGGGCTTTAATGGGGAGAGTGCTATAGATAGCAGGAGGCATTTACATTTCCAACTATTTCAGGACCAATCTACTTGATATTTGAATACTGTTGCTATGGTGACCTTCTGAACTACTTAAGAAGCAAGAGAGAAAAGTTTCACTGGACACTGGCAGATATTTTTAAACAGCACAATTTCAGCTTTTACCACAATGTCCATTTGGACCAAAATTCCAGGTAAAGCATCCAGCAACAGTTTAATACTTTATAAAGCCACTGTCTCTTTTTAACCTGCATTCTCAGCTGAAAATATTGGATTCTTGAGAATGTGCCCTCATGTGCTTTAATAAACAATGCCTTGGGAGGAACTGCGATTTGATTCTCCTTACGATGGTCTTCTCACTGGACTGCAAAAGACAAGCAACCCCTCGTTTCTCTTTCCAGTGTTAAGAAGACTCGTGTCTGTGCCCCAATTTTTAACAGCAATAACTGATCATGCTTCTTCACTGCAAAACAGTTTGTGTAGAAGATTATGTGATACAATGTGTGTAACCTTTGAAAATGTGTCATCCACTCCAGGACGGGAGCTAACCCAAAGTATGTTGTGAATATGACTCTATGTAGAGAGGATGAATTTGAAATCACACAAAGAAGTCAAAACATAAATGTGACATCTGGATCGAGTGGGATTGTGCTGTATTCTGAGGAAGGTGAGAGATTAATTCCTTTTATCTCTAGTAATTCTATTATTGTATTTATTATATTATTGATCTAACTAGACTAGCTTCAGTAACACAGGAGGCCCCTTTCTGTCATATGCATCTCTTCCCTCCTGGCAGGAATTTTCCTGGAGAAGTATTCAACAACACTTAAGACCTGAGGCTTATGTTTCTGGTCATGCTATACATAGTGTTGAGTATGAAAATACTCTTTCCTTTATTTTGTGTCCGAGCAAAGGATGCAAAATATAGATGCTCTTTGTGATGTTGTTCTTGGTAGAAGTATGTGCATGTCCTTTCAACAGTGAGTGGAATTAATCAGAAAGTGAGGAAGCTCATGGAAAACTTATACTTTCAATTATTTTTTACAGATGAAATTAAGCATGCAAGCAGACAGGTGGATGAAGAAGAGGATTTTAATGTGCTCACTTTTGAAGATCTTCTTTGCTTCTCTTATCAAGTTGCCAAAGGAATGGATTTTCTTGAGTCCAAATCGGTATGGTGAAGGGTAGCAAATTGTTTAGATAGAAAAGACAGTAAAAATAGATCAGAAAATAAAAGGCAGACTGAAGAACAGAGCCACTCAGTGGCCACCTTGAACTATATCTCCTTCCATGTCTTTACAGCAAAGACTGGACTGCAACTTTAGGCATGACCCTGAGTGGCTGCACTGCCCACTTCTGACTCCTCTGGCCCTATCCCCTTGCCACGAGCAGCGGGGGAATTGTCCAGCTTGCTCATTCTCCAAACTGTTTAACTGTGTCAACTGTGGAAGGAGGCACTGATTCAGAGAGCTCTGAGACAAGGGAATTATCTTCTTCTGATACCCAATGCTGCAGAGCATTAACTCTTCCTTTCCTTCTAAGTGCATTCACAGAGACCTCGCTGCCCGGAATATACTAGTGACCCATGGGAAAGTGGTAAAAATATGTGACTTTGGCCTTGCCAGAGATGTAGTGAATGACTCCAACTACATCGTCAGGGGCAATGTAAGTTCCTGAGTGCTCTCTGGTTTTCATACCATTGTAAGAATTACAAGGAACCAAGAAAGTGAAGCTTTTAATTTTCAAATTCCTTGTTAACTTTATAGTTATCCGTACAGACAGTGCATAAATCTCACTTTTTCCTGCCCTTGGAAAATGCAAATTCTTAGCTTATAATTAACCTAATCAAGCTAGTACTGTAAATGAGATGGTACCCATGTTCTTTCTAAAGCACACTGAAAACCACTGATGGAAGTGCTGGGAATTGTTTGCTGTTATGGACAATAGTACAGGGACAATAGCATATGTGTGGTGGTACACCAGATCCTCTGGCTATATGAAGAAGTACAGTGTGGACATCTCCATCTGTGCTACTCACTCTGGAAGTCAAAGAGGGGAAGAAGGCTCTTCCAGGGCTGAGCTCACCCCTTGCTTAAATAGTAATCTAAAACGGTTGAGATTAATTGGCTCCCTTGGAAGTGCCTATTTCTCTCTATAAGTGAAATTTAAAGAGGCTACTAAGAGAAGCCCAGCTTTTCACATAGGAAGCATGAATTGATCATACTCAGTCAGTAAGAACTACAGTGAGTCATATAGAAAAGCTGTGTCACAGCATGACCTGGCTCCTTTCCCCCTGTCTGTGCAGGCTCGTTTACCAGTTAAATGGATGGCTCCTGAGAGCTTATTCGAGAGGACGTACACAATGAAGAGTGATGTCTGGTCTTATGGAATATTACTATGGGAAATATTCTCTTTGGGTATGTTCTGTAATGCAACAAAAGATCAGTGCTTGATTTTGACAGCTGCTGAATTAACATGTATTTTCCAATATTTTCCACAGGTGTAAATCCCTACCCTGGTATTCAGGTTGATACAAACTTCTACAAATTAATACAAAGTGGATTTAAAATGGACCGACCATATTATGCTACAAAAGATATGTAAGTGTATTTTCTCAGTGATGCACAGCATGGGAGTTTATATTTACTAGGTCACTCTTTGTATCACCTTTTATTTATTGTACGCTGTACCTTGCTCAAAAAAAAAGCTGCAAAAATGAGATCTTCCTCTAACTCTGAAAAAGACTGCTTGATCCTGCAGGCTTTGTCCTAAAGTAGAAGTGATCAGCAATAAAGGTTATGTGTTTGAAAGGACTAATTTATTATTTTTATTTAATTATGCCTTCCTTTCCCATGGAACCTCTTGTTCTCAGATCACAGACTTCTTTTTTTCTTTTTTCTTTTTTTTTTTCTTTTCTTTTTCTTTTTGCAAAAGCTATTTATACCATATTCAGTTTGGATATTAAGTCTTTGGTGATTTTTTCTAAACTTTTTTTTTTTTTTTTAATTGAGCTTTACTGTGTATGATCCACTTCCAAGAGGCTAAGGTTCCTCTTAGAAAAAAACCCTGCTAAGGAAGACTCGGTGAGAGCTATTCCTGTGCTCTCAGCACATGATTTTCAGTCTGTGCCTCTGTGCCTGGGTGGACTCTGCCTAGAAGTGGACCCCAGGGAACAAGGCAAGAGGTGATGGGAAGGTACAAAACCCGGAGGCATGGAGGAAAGGGAAAGACTTTGGGTTGTCAACTCTTCTGACAGACATTTCATAGGTGGTCTAGGGACTCATTGCCTTGCTATGATACTGTACTATTCTCATCCTCTCCATATAAAGACTGTAATGGCATTAAAAGTACAGGTTATTCTGACAGATTGACCTGTGACATATTGCTGTGGGGCTTATAAATATCAGGGAACCTATTGACCTAGTTAGTTTGCAAGAGACTTCAGCAAATAGGTACTGCACGGGTCCCTGATGAAACTTCAAAATCTCTAAGATGGTGTTTAAACTTCAGAAATATTTTTGTGATGTCAAATAAAAAGACTTATGAAAAGTGTCCTCAAGACTATGGAGTCCACAAGGAGCATGTTCAGCCTCAGAGATGAACAGGAATTGTCTTCCTACCATTTTCTGTATGGAAACTGGAAAACAAGGTTAACATGCCAGTATGTGCCAGCCAGTGTGAAATCCTGGCCCCAGTCCTATGAGGAGGGTTTTACTAAGGCCTCTTGTAAAGCCATGTTCTTCATTTCACCCTTTGTCCTTGTCTTTCTATATCTTTTCCTCTGATGCAACACTAAATCTGGCCTCTTTCTGAGAGTCCAACAGCTAACATGTTTTCTGTATCATCTCTTTGCTCTTGCAGCTACTGTTTGATGCAGTCCTGTTGGGCCCTTGATTCCAGAAAAAGACCCTCTTTTTCTTGGCTGGTTTCCTCTCTTGCCTGTCAGCTGGCTGAGGCAGAAGGAGCAGTAAGTAAACACAGCAAGAAGAAAAATATTTTGTGTGTGTGTGTGTGTGTGTGTGTGTGTGTGTGTGTGTGTGTAGCCCCATAGATCACAATGGGCTGAGTAGTCTTCTGCTTTCTATTCAAGTGCACCACTGTGTTATGGATACATTGCCCATGGATCTATGTAAGAGTTTGGGGAAATTTTTTCTGCCATCAGAAGGAATCCTGACCTCCCTGATGAGGATTTCTTTCCTCCCACTGCCTGCACTGGGACTCTGGAAGGCTGAAGTCTCTCAGCCTGTGCTATGGGAATGTGCTTCCATTGGGTAGGAGCCAGTGTAATTGGTTTTGGTGATGCTGATAGCTGCCATGGGAGGGGAGCTGAGCCTGGGACACCTGCCAGGGATCTCATGAAGGGCCACCATAGGTATGTGCTGCCATATCCTCACAGACGGAGAGCCATATGTCATTCTGAAATGTCAAAATAATAAACAGGATCCAAGGAAGGCATATTCCATCTTTACCAGACTGTGATCTCTTCCTCAGGGAGGAAAAGCAACTCCATTCTAAACTACTAACTGGGAATCCACTCTGGACTAGACACATTATTTCCCAGTCCAGCATCCTTGCAAGCCTTTTGTGGGGAGCTGTGAATGACTCTTGCCTTTGCAGCCTTGAGGCTCTGCAGACTGTTAGCCTGACAGAAGCTGCCGAACATAGAGGCAAACTAATGAGCAACTTCAAAGCGCTGTACCTAGAAAAAAAAAATCCTCCTTTGCAGTCCAGTGCTCTTCCTCAACATGGCTCTTTTTGGCTGGATAAGGTCCATCTCACTTAGACAGTCATCTGGGCTCCCTCTGGAGTCAGTGGGAAATAGAGAGATAGGAGTGTGATTCTCCCTCAAGAGGAAGCAGGCTGATCCTTACAAGTGCCTGCTTCACAGGGAGAAAAGCAGTCTTCCAAGTGCAGTAAGTAATAACAGAAGATATCTTTTATTTTCTCTTCCCAATTCTAGGTTTACCAGAATATGAAGGAAAATGTTTCTACACACAATTCCAGCATCAAAACTAAACCACGTGTAAGCAGGGATGAGGAATCTCTGCTATCCCTGACTCTGCTCCAGCATGAAGACACTCAGGTTGAAAAATAATCTGGGTTATGGATTTGATCTCAGTATTTTCATAAACTCCACATACCATAATTTTTTTATAACACCACTAAGAAAAGAAAATGTCACCTACTGCTGCTCTATTCACATTTCTTACGGGCCAGTCCATATTTATGTTACTTTGAGGAGAAGACACAATTCATTTATTTGAATTCAGCAAGCACATCTATCACAAGACAGAAGCAATGGTCTTTTCACTCTCTGTCTCCAACTGGATATCTCTTTTCCTGATTTTATGTAAATAGTGTCTAATCAATGCATTGAATTCAGACTGTTCTTGCCATATTTCAACACAAGAAAATCCATGGGTTTTTAGTCAATGTTGACAAGCACAGACTATGCATCTAAAGAGAATGGGTGCGATTTCCAGAAGTGCTACTCACATCTTCATCTCCAGATGTCAATGAGTGTTGGAAAAAAAAGGCCATTGGAGTATCCAACTTTAGATACCCAAATTTTAAAATACCAGCCTTGTTTTACAAGGAACTATAAATTCGAGTGTGTATAACTTTCTTATCCTGAATGAAGTTCCCATCAGGTGT
Organism: Athene cunicularia; assembly: GCF_003259725.1. Classification (NCBI taxonomy): domain Eukaryota; kingdom Metazoa; phylum Chordata; class Aves; order Strigiformes; family Strigidae; genus Athene; species Athene cunicularia. The sequence continues at coordinate 21,145,969 of NW_020799091.1, read as the reverse complement.
CCAGTTCAGGTGAGTTAATTTCATCAAGCTTTGGGTATGCAGGTGGTTTCTAGTCATCCAGGCTACATTCTGCACCTGCAGATGAGAGCTAGGCACTTAGAGGGAGTTATTCTTTTCTACCTAAAATAAGCATCTAAAACAAGCAGAAGGAGTGATATTTGGAGATGACCTTCTCCCTTCATGGTTTAGAAGATCCAGGTGGCAGTCTCCAACTGGAAGTCTCACTTTGACTGAGTTATAGCTAATTCCATTATTTGGGCTGTGTGCTTTAATAGCAAATAAAAATGTTTAATTTAAAATAAATTATCTTCTGTAGCAATTTAGGAGTGTAGTATCATCACTCCCAATTCCCAGAAGTCAGCCTGGTTGTATGAACCCTACTGCAATAAAATGAGAGTATGTCTCTCTAACTTTCTCCCAGACTCTCAGTACAATAACCAGAGGCTTGATGGGTTTTTTTAATACTGATAAAATGACACATTATTTACATGATTAGGTTTGGGGGTTTGTAAATGAGGCTTTCATAATGACTAACAGGATAGAGTTGTCTACATCACAGTGAGTTGAGTATATACTGGTTAAGCATTTTCTTCTGGTTTACATTGCACAAGATGCTAACATGATGCTGTTGGGATTTCCAGTGGCAAGTGTTATAAATTAATAACTGTTTGGGTAGAATATGCTATCACATAAATTGAGCTGCTCTTTACTAACATCGTCTGAAAATAATTAATGTTGTAATACAGTGATTATGATTTGTATATTTTTATTAACTCTGTGGAATTATCAAGGAATTGGGGTTTTTTAATCAGCTATAAGCCACTGAAGAATGATTTGGAAATATAAAGATAGAAATAAAACTTTAAGATCGCATTTTCTGGAAAATATATATGACTTTTAACATACTCATAACACAATTTCAAAGTGTTCAGCAATGAGATGTCACTGTTCAGCACCGTTAACACGCAGCCTGCACCAGCTAGAAAGTGAGAGTGTCTTGTACAGAGAGAGAGTTGAGAGTTGTGTGTCTTGTGTCTGAGTTTTCTGCCTTCAGACTTAGAGGAGCTTAACGCTGAACTGGTTGCATCCAAGCCTAGCTGGCCCTGGAAGCTAAGCAGATGTGAGCTTGGCTCATAGAGGAGCAGATGGGAATCCCATGTGCTTTAAAACATGCCAGGGAGTTGTGCCAATGTTTTTCCACAAGATTAAAAAAAAGAGTGGACAGAGGCCTTCTGGCCCCATCATCACTACTGAGCTGAGACTTAGGAATATAAAGGCAAATAGAGAAGCTTGGCGCTAACAAAAACTCCTCATGATGCACATGTGAAAAGCAGCTCAGGCAATATGGCACTCAGTAAGGAAGTACAATCAGGAGAAAGGCCCTCCTGTAAGGGCTGGACGTGTGGAGAAGGGTTGTGCATCTGCTTCTCCACACAGAAGAGAGGAATGGAACAAAGCTACGGGAGGTATTCAGTGAAGAACTGTATCTTTTAGGAGCACATTTCCTTTCCAGGATGCTTCTAGCACCATTTAGCAAAGTGCTGGTCCATTCCTGAGCTTTGTGTAGAGCCACAGCCAGTGCTGTTTAAGATGCAGTTTCGTGATTCTTGAAGGAAAATACCCACATTTCTCTTGTTATAACGACTCCAGATCCCTAATCCATGCCTCCAGGTGCAGGTTCTCTGGAGAAAGTGCTAAATTCCCCCTATAGTGAATGGAGGAGCTTGTTTGAAGACCTCCAGCAGAGATGCTGTTAGTCTAAGCTACATGTGGGCAGAGACTGACAAAAATTCAGTAATCATTAAGCAGGGAAGAAGAAGAAGAAGAAGGGTTTGAGGTCACTTAAAGGCATTGAATGGCAAAGGACACTGCGCTCTCCTTGTTAGCAATAACGGAAAGAAAGAACAAGAACGAAATATTTGACGAGCCAAACTGGAAGACAAAATGGGTTGAGGAATCGGCCCTGATTTTGTTTCCCTTTTCCCCGCCAAAGCACAGGGGCGGCTCGCACAGCCCGGGGCCGGGGGCTGCTCCCCGCCGGCCGCCGCCGGCCCCGTCCCGCTGCC
>NW_020799091.1:21140775-21143853 GCF_003259725.1 Athene cunicularia | reverse complement strand
TCCGCCACCGCGGAGCCGCACGCCGCAGCGGGCCGCGGAACGGGCCCGGGGGGCCGGGCTGGTGCTGAGCAGAAGGGCCTGGGCCAGCCGAGGTGTTTGGACCGGAGCTACAGGAGCCCCGAGGGAGCAGGGCTGGGGGAGACGGTGCCGGCCAGGGGGAATCCACAGCCAAAGCCTCGTAGCACTGACGGGCTGAGCCAGGTACCAGTCAGCTCCCTCCCACGGTGTGTCTCCCAAACACGCGTGTCTGCGTGTCACAGGCAGCAGACAGGGAAAAACAACAACAACAACAACAACAACAAAACCAGGAGGCCCTTCTCCATCCGGCTCAAGAGAAACTGGGTGTGCTTCTCCAACACAAGTCTCACCATCAGGTTTGGGACAGCTGGAATGGGCTGTCTGAGGTCCCTTTGGGAACACTTGGGGCTAATCCTGTGTTGAACCAGAAGAGGAGAGCAGAAGTGTCATGTGTCATGCAGGCTAACCTGCTTTCAGTCCACATCTTCATAGAGACATGTGGAAGGTGACGGAGAAATCCAAGGTGGTATTTGCTACAGAGTCATTTGCAGATATGTCGTTTTTAAGTCCCCATTTCCTCTGGGAAATGTTTTGGGGGTGCAGAAATCAAAACAAGCTGAAGACATGGGCATTTGCCGTGCAGCTGGACACACCATACCTCAGGTCCCTTCTCCCAGACACTGAACTGGATCAAGCACCCAGTGGCACAGGGCTCTTCTTCCCAGCTAAATGCACTGCTGTGCCAGTGAGTCTCCTTTGAGTCTCTTTCCCTCCCCATCAATGACTAATTAATTAGGCCATGCAAAGGAAACCAGCTTTTAAAAAAGGCACAAAAAGACCCACCCAGACCTGTGGTTGAGGAGACCACAATTTCAGAAAGAGGTGGGATGTGAACCAAGTTCCTTCTCACCCTTGGTGAGCATTCCAGCGCTGTGGTGTGGTGGGGAAGGAATCCCTTCCAGCCAGGCTATCTGAGACCTGGACTAGAGTCATGCTTCCTGACTTGCTTCCAGGGATGAGATAAACAGGGAGGCTGCTAGAGTCAGGGTCCTGCCTTACAGGACACTGCCACATTAAAATTTGGGACTTTAAGGCTATGCTGGAAAACAGATAGAGCAACACTCCTAGCAGAAGTGTAGGTGCCTTGGGGTACAGTATGGATCAGATCGCAACTGAGAAGGAATTTTGAAGACCTATGTTCTGGAGAGAGGTGGAAAAGCAGTGGTGCTCCTGCGGCCACCTCCACAGAGACACATGAAGATTGGGGTGGGAGTCAGCTCGTTTAGATACTGATTAGTTGGGATGAAAATCCGTGGGAGATCCTGACAGTGACCCACTCCTCCTGCCACATGCTACCTACACTATGCATGATCCTTTGCACTGCAGCTAAGATTTGGCACTTAGCTGTGGCTGCCCATATGTGCCCAGAAGTGCCTCTTCCCAGGTGCACTAGGGTTCTGATCCCTCCATGTCCTGTGGCACGGGGACATCACTGCCTTCCAGATGAAGGAAGCCCAGAAGTTACTTCTAAGGACAGCCTTCCAGTCCTACCAGTGCCATGACATCTCCATGCTCAGAAGTGGGTTGGAGGCTTCAGCTCCTAAAAAGAAGGAGGTGCCTAGCTTTAGTTTCCACTATCTTTCTCCTGGAGAAGTGACTACCTACCTGATGTGGACTGGGATCTCCTTTGGAAAAGCCTCCAGTGCCTGGGAGTGTTCTGGGTGCGGAGGGGCTGTGGAGCTAGAAAAAAAATAAAGCAGAGCCAGGGCTGGTCCCCAGGATCTGAGCCGCGAAGTGAGCGGCCAGAGGATGGCAGTGTGGGCCACAGCTGGGAGCCTGGCCATGAGATCTGGGCCTGGTCCTTTCACTTCCTTTGAGGCCTCTTTTCAGACCAGAAAAAAAATGTCATGAGCCTCCTCTTCCCTCCCAGGAACTAGAAGAAGACAGCTAGGAGCAAATAGGAGGCAGTGGAGGGAAGTCAGGCACCAGTTTCTCCTTGGAGCTAAAAGGACTGAGATTTTTTTTGCTTTAGAGGGAACAGGTTTGCCCATGGAGGAAGATGAGTCTTGTCTTGCCTTCTTATGGCCCCAGAATGAAGAAAGGTCCCATGTGGGAGCCTTGGCCTGTTCACTGCTGAGCCAGGGAGTTGCTTGGCACCTGCCTGCCTTTGACCTCCACATTGCCTAGCATTAAATATCATCCACAAAACACGATGCCCCTGCAGGGATGTGTACAGTTATGGCCTTTGAAACCTTTGGCTTTGCAAACAACAAACCATCTACGCAGGCCAGAGTCACCCTGTGTCTCTACTGACTGAACAGGTTTGCTGGATTGGGCCTGCCATGAAAGACAGACTGAGGGACACAGGAGTATGGGGCAACAACCCCATAGCCTCTTGCCATGGAAGGCCCTGGAAGGGGGAATAAATCGGCAGGACTTGCACTGCTGAGACATGTGGGAGGACACGGACACGGTGTGTGCATCACCTCCCCACCAAGCCAAGGTGACATTTCAAAGCTGGAACATGTAGGAAATGAATCAGCGAGGAAGGCAATGAGGACATCAGCCCCTGGGGCGTGAGGAAATATCCCGTGGGCTCGCTGGTGGCAAACATATGCAAACCATTTTGCAGCTGAAATTTGATCCTTGGCGTGGGGGTCAATGAGTGTTAGTGGCATGGTCCTGCCAGCTGGGCTAGTGCTTGTGATTTCCCCAAAAGTGATGTGGCTCTGGGCGAGGGTTGGGGGGCTGGGGGACACTCTTGCCTTTGAGCTCCCCAGCCTCGTCTGGCTGTGCCTCACTAACAAGCCAAAAGCCTGTGGCTGGGGAGAACCACACTCCCACCTCAAACCCCTTGCCGGGCGCTGCCGGGGTCGGGCTGTGGCTGGGAAAGATAATAGCGGCCCTGCGTGCTCCAAGCAGCGTCCGTACTGGGACGGGGGGCGGTGTCCTCGGGGTGCGGGGGGCGATAACATCCGAGCCCTGGGCTCCCTCCTCGGGAGCAGACCCTCCGCCCCCCCCACGAATGCCGCCCGCCGGGGCTGCGCCGTCGGGGCCGCG
>NW_020799091.1:21137146-21139702 GCF_003259725.1 Athene cunicularia | reverse complement strand
CCCCAGGCGAGCAGGCTCGGAGTATACGCGGCTCGGGCTCCCTCTTATTTTAAGAAAAGAGGGTCCCGGGGGCAGAGCGTCCCCCGGCCCAGCCGCCAAGGAGGTCGCAGCGGCGGGCAGGGAGCCGGGGACAGCTGTGCGGCGGCGGGGGATGCCCCTCAGCATCGCTCCAGGGGACCACGGGCCTCGCCCCAGCCTCGCCGCCCGTCCAGGGGCGAAGTGGGGGCACGGCTGGCAGGACACTGTCTCCCCAGTCCTCCCTGTGCTCGGGGAGGCATCAGCGCTCACTGTCCGACGGGCAAAGGCAGACCCAGGCCGGGAAGAGCGGAGCGGTGAGCTCGCTGCAAGGGCAGGCGGGCTCGGTGCTGCCTTGGAGCCTTGTCCTGCTCCTCCGCCGAAGCCCCGGGGCTTTCATCCGTCCCCGCGGCCGGAGGCCCCCAGCCCCGCCAGCTCGGGCTGTCGTCGGGGCTCGCCCCAAAGCTCTGCCACTCGCCTGCCAGGGATTCACGGATGGAGCCTTAAACACTGGACCGGGATGGTTCGGGGTTTGTCAGGGGTTTGGTGCGTTTTAATACTATACGTTCAGAGTTTTGTCATTTTAATAGCCCCTTCCCCTGTTTATGGCATCATCAAATTCACATCCGCATAGATCGGCTTTGTCGGTGCTTATCGGGAGAGGCGATTACACTGAAGGGACGCAGCACTTCTTTTCCAGAGTTACATTTCAGCCTCCCGCTCAGAGAGCGCCGGGGGCCGCAAGCCCCGTTCCCTCTCCCCGTTACCCCACCGGCGGGGCGGGGGTAAGGCGTGACGGTGGGAATGGGCAGCAGGGAGAGAAATCCCCTCCGGAGAAGGCGGCTGGCAGGCGTCCCCGCATCCCTGCTGTTGTGCTGCGGTTATCGTAGGGTCGCAACCGCGGCCGTCAGCGGCAGTCTACGGACGACAAGCGACGGTGTGGGCACAGGCGCTGCATTACCGGCTGTGTGCAGGGTGGGGGTACCCCGTTCCTCGCAGCCGGGATACCCACGGCGGCTCCGAGTGGGCAGCCCGTGGTCCCTTCCCCGGGGGCGATGCTCCGTCCCTCCCCCCTTGGAAGGGACCCTCCAGGGCCACTGATACGGGACCCTCCCGGATACTCTGGGAGACGTCGCTGAATTAGTCCCACTCGTGTTAAAGCATAGTTCCGCGGCAGCCCCACGCTCTGCACCAAAGGGCCTGGTGGAAAGGCGGGGAAGGAGAGGGAGATTTTCAGGGAGTGCGGATCGGAAGATCTTCCTCTGGCAGAGCCGAAGCCCGCCCTCAGCTGCAAAAAGCCCCGTCTCAGTGGCCTAGGTCTGCAGAACAACCACCCGGGGGGGGAGGAAAAATACCCCTGGGACACAGCCACCCGGATCTCCTCGTGGAAGCCCGGGGACACGCGTGGCCGGTGGGGGAGCCGTGGCAGAGAACCGACTGGGGCGCCCGGTGCTGCGCTGCTCCGGCGAGCCGTGCTGGGAAAATGGGGGGACGCTCCCGTCCCCCATCCATTTTTTTCTAGGCGGGTGAAAGGTTTCCTCTCTGTGTCATGGGAAAAGATGCGAATATGCAAACGTTGTCTGGCATTGTCCCCGCTCAGGGTGAAAAGTTAAAGTATAAAAGCGGCGGGGGGAAGCCGAGAGGGGGTCGCCTCTTCAAAGGGGGCTGGCTGGGCTGGGGGAGCCGGCTGTCGCTCGCCCGGGAGCCGCCCTTCCAGGGCAGCATTTCCAGCGGGTTTCCAAGGCGTCGGGGTGGGAAAAAGCGAGTGTGAGTGAAGGGGCAGGTGGCCGGGTTCCCCGTGGGTTCGGCCGCGGTAACAGCGAGGGAATAGCCCCGCGGGGCGGCAGGCTCCGAGAGGAGGCGGGTGGGAACCCCCCTTTGGCGGGAACCGTCCCCTGGCTCCGTACCCAGGCCCCCGCGGGCGAAGAGATGCTCCGGCCTCGCTCCAGCGGTGGGTACGAGGGCAGCGGGTGTTTTAGGCGAAGGCACCACCAGTCCTCGTCCCTTCCCGGCACCAGGGCCCAGGCTGGGAGGGGGAGTGTGGGCAGCGCCCGACCTCGAAGCTCTGCAGACACACACGCGGTGGGGAGGAGGCAGCGCCCTCGGAGGGGGGGATTTCTCCTCTTACCTCTCCTTCATCGCCCATGACCCAGTGGGAGCGGGAGCGGGTGGAAAGCGCGTTAGAAAAAGCGGTAGGCCGTCGCGGTGGGGTTTGTTGCTTAAAACAACCACGACAAAATAGCTTTGTGGATTTTTAATCAAAACTGCCTCCTCCTACAACCCTTCCCCCCCACCCCCCAGCCCCGAGCACGGAGAAGAGCTGGTTAAAGTGCTGCCTGCAGATCGGCCGCGATACACGGCTCCCATATTCCCACCCTCGCCCTTAGATCTCCCTCTCTGTCTTTTGCAAGTCTCTTGATTTCATCCTTTGAACCTGTGATTGGAGGTTAAAGTGCACCAGGTTGCAATGGAAGGAGGAAGCTCTTAAACAATAAAGGCTTGAATATTTAGCTGTGATCAGGTCGCTGCCCTCTCCTTATC
>NW_020799091.1:21126130-21135575 GCF_003259725.1 Athene cunicularia | reverse complement strand
GGCCGGGGGGGCGCGTGGGAGCGGCCCCCCCCCGCCTATGCACTACACTTCCCCGCGGGGCCAGCCGTGTGTACAGATGTACAGTGTATGTGTCTCGTCGTCCGGGGGAAGCGTGGCCATCGCTTTGTTAATATTATTATTATTATTATGTTTGGGTGGTTTTTGTAACCCTGGAGTTTGTTAGGTAAAAGGGGGGCGCTGCCTATCAGTCAACCCCCGGTGAATCTCAGGGATTGGTCCGAAAGACCTTAGAAATGTTGTTGGGCTAACGATGAATTTTAACAGGAAAAAAAAATTAAAGCACATTTTTTTTTATTTTATATTTTATTTTAGTTTTTTCTTTTAACCATAACCATGCAAAATGTTCATCCTGCCCTAAGGGCTAGAGCAGACAAGATAAGGCACCGTTTAAACGTTCAGAAGTGAATTGCTTAATGTTAGACACTTGTGAAAGAACCCATAAATCCGGTGCTGACAGTCATCCGGCCAGATTTATTAGCCACAGTGCAGAGAAATTGGAAGAATGAAGTGTCCTCTGAAAAAGCTGTCTTGTCGTGCTGAAAGTGAGGAGCCTTGCTTCTGTGTGCAGTGTCCCATCAGTTAAATTATGTGCTGTTTCTCACCTCCTTACAATTTTTGGCTTGTTTGGAGTTTCTTTCCAGTTAGTTTTCCAAAGTCTCCTTGGTTTTATCAGCTCTATACGGGCTTCATTCCAGCACCACCAGAAATCCTTGGAAAAGCCCTGTGCTGTACTGGAGCCCACCTTGCACAGGCTGTGGCCCATTTCCACATGCTGGCTAGATGGGGGGGACCAGGAGAGGGATGCCAATCAACACACCTAGCCAGAGGTGAAAACAAGAAAAGTCCAGCTGATTTGGCCAAATCGCCCTGGCTGTTTGACCCCTGTACTCCTTACTTACAGCTGGGAGAAACCCCACCAAGAAGTGGGGCCATGCAGCCAAGCTGGGGTGGCTGCACTGCAGCCAGTGCCTGGGGCTGGGTGTGGGGCCAGCTCATGTTTGGCCTGGGCCCGGGCAGGGATGGGAGCACTGTCCAGCCCCAAACACATTATGTGGGTTTCTGACTCACCCAGTATTTGGCCCCATGTTGTCCTGGTTTTCTCATCAAATATATTTAAGATATCCCATTTGCCTTCTTGGGGGCACTTTGTCTTTTCCCTTGCTGTTCCTTTTCTCATCTTTTTGCTGAAAGACAAAGTCAAATGCCAGCAGGATCTGCAGGACTGCATGGGGAAGATTGGTTTGCAAGGGCCTGGCTGCACAAACAAGGTAGCGCTCTCTGCCTGGGAGAGCTTGGGGAAATGGTGAGCACCAGCCCCAAAGCCTCTGTGCTGGGTTTTGGCAGTGTGTAGCTCCATGGCTACACACTGGGGGCTGGCTGACTGTCTGACAGCAGATGTGACAGGGCTCCTGCACCTGGGGCAAGGCTGTGGTGGGAGGTGGCACCAGTGCAGGGAGCCTGCTTGATTTTCTGCCTTGTGAGGAGTCTCTGAAGTGGGTCTGGCCAAGAGACACGGGTGTAGCACCCAGGCAGTTATGCTCATTGCATGTGGGCTTGACACACACCATGTCCTGCTGGATCTGATGCCCATGATTTGCTCTGAACCAGAGGGAGGCAGGAGACAGATTCATCCTTCTTCACCTCTAAAGGGTCCTTGGACCTTTCTGGAGGAGCTGCTTTCCTGCGGACACCTAAAGCTGAGCAGCACCACCCTGAGGGACTTGGCTCTGCAGCACTAGTCTTAAACCAGAGGAGAGCGGTTGCACCAGGGTTTCACCTGGTGAAAGCACCAGGCTTTGAACCAGAGTTCAAAGGGCTTTGCAAGCACCGTGACTCACTCCTTCTCTGTGCTCTTCCCAAGAGGGTGCGAGAGCCCTCGGGGGGGGGCAGCAGCCATGCTGGCAGCTGGGGCGCGGGCAGCCCCGGGTGGTGCCGTGCCTTCGAGGATGCCCTCTGGCACCCGAGGCCACCCCCGCAGCATTGATCCCCAGTCCGGCTGCTGCCCGAGTTGCTACGCGTTGCTGCGATACGCCTGTCAATAAACCCTGTTTGGATTGTGGAGCAGAGCGCAAGGTTTGTTTGTTTAGTGGTTAGAAGTTCAAAAGTCGGCATTGTCCCACTGCAAACGAGCACAAGTTTTTTCTCCCTAAGGAAAAGCTGGCTGTGGCAAGAGGGAGAGAGAGATATCGGTGGGCCCTTTTATTTGCTTCCAGGAATAATTAATGGCAGCATGAAAAAAGATGACCACGGAGTTATGAAAGGCCATCAATAAGTAAATTAATCACAAAGGATCTGGGGGTGTTAGAGGTGCTGTTTGGCGGGGGTTTGCTGGCATTTCTCTATGCCTGTGGGGCTGGGGTGGCACAGGAATGGCAGAGCCCAGGGCTCCTTGCCATAATGGTGGCATGCAGACGCCCCCCCGGCACCAACTTGGGCACCACAACATTTGGGACAGTTCCTGTAACCCTTCAGCAGTGTACTCATTGGTTTTAATGCTGAAAGCATCAAGATTTCTCTTTCTTGCCTGTAGGACTTTTGAGAAAGAGAGTTGCCCCCATTGAGGTGAACTGCTTGGTGTTCATAAAAGTTTTGTCTCTAAAAAGTTCATTAGAGACATATAAACAAGCTCAACACATTTTAAACATCGCCATTCCAGATGTCTTCCTCTCTTTGCTAGCAAACATTCATTTTCTGAGCTCTCCTCAAATTCTTGATGATGTCAATGCAGAACTCAAATTTCTTGGTGTAAAAAGGAACTGACCAAGCAAATTATATCCACACCCAATTTCAAACATTTCCCCCTCCCATCCCCAAACAAATAAACCACCAACCTTCCAGCTTCCTTTATATTCCTCGTGCACCATAAAGGAATGTAGAAAGGCACAAAATGGATATCTTGTTTAGTTATAGGCACCTGGATCAGTTCAGTAGCTAGACCACACTGAACCAGAAGAACCGTTTGGGAGAGGTGAGCTGGTTGTGGTGAATCACCACCCAACCCATGTGTGTTTTCATCCCTCACAGAGCTCCCCACTGTCCTGCAGCAGTGAGCTGAGCCGGACTAGTGGGGCGTGATGGATCAAAGCTGCTGAACCTTGCCTGCCTGGCAGGGGCTGGAGTGGGTGTCCTTGGAGAGCGTCTGCCCAGGCCAGGCAGAATCCAGGAAATCAGAAGGTTTGGCCCCAAAATTGCAGGATGGTAGTGCCCTGCTCTCCCTCTCTTAGATTTTCCTGCTCCTATCACCATACAATAACAAAGCACTTAGGATCTCTTCTCTTGGCTTAGCTCCCAGCCAAATATAAGAGTTTCTTAAGAAAGCTCTTTGAGTGTGGGGCAAGAAATGATCATATGTGTCATAGCCCACCATGGGAAGAACAGTAAGGTCCTTAGACAGAAGACTTAGACAGCATCTAAAGCAAATGTCTGCTTTCTCTGCTCTTGGGTATCTTCTAGGGGCATGTTATGTGTCAGCCTAATATCTGGGCACTCTGGATCTGCAGTATGAAGACAGTAAGTTTTTCAAAAAACACCACCAAAAAAATAATGTATCAGCAGCAAGCAACAACTTCACACACACACACACACACACAGATTTTGCCCACATGAGTGGCTTTGGTGAGGCAGGTTTTTTCCATCTGTGGGTGAAGCAGTGGTTAGAAGCACACATCCCAGCCATATATCAGAGGGCAGATCCCATCCTTCAGAAACTGTGGAAGGGTTTGCTATGGGTGACTTAAATTCTGGCTCCAGAGGGCTGTGTGAGGCCATTGGTTTCTCTTTGCCTCTCCATCAGTGGCTGAAGTTGAAGAGGAAATCATGCAGTTTCCGATTCTGTTGACACAGCTCTTATGGATGCAATGCTTTTTAGCCAAAATTCATGATCAAATACTTTCCCTGGGTTCCACCTGGGTAATGGAGCAATGTGCTGAAGCTAGAGCAGTTACAGATGAAAGCAAAAGTTGAGTTGATGCCAGAGAAGCAGCACTGGAGGCCTTCCAGGAACAAACAGCTCATAAATGGTTAGGAAAGTCATCAGGACACAAGTCTGCCGAAGGCACGTCCAGCTGCGCAGGTAGCTTGGCAGAAAAACAAGACCTTAGTATGAGAGGGCATGGGATGAGTGGCCTGATGCAGCAGAGGACAAGTGCCAGGGAAGAGCATGCTAGGAAGCTCCCTAGAAAAATGTCTCTTGTTACTGGGGAAAAGCATGGCAGAGAAGTGTCAGGAACCTCTGAGGGCAGACAGGGCCAAATTCTCCTGGAAGTCCTAGCAGCTCCCTGGGCTTTGCTCCAGCTGAGCAACTCAGTGGAGCAAGATGTTCCTCTTCTCCTCAGTGATGAGGAGGGTCTGCTTCCTTCTCACCTACCAGTTCTGCCATGCTGTGACTCAGGTGAACATAGACAGTTTCTTCTAATTAATGTTTCAGCTTCAGCAATGTCCCCAATTCCATTCTCGGGTCTTGGCACTTTCAGGAGTCAAACTTACTTTCCTTTGAAGAGGGGGACAGGCACTTGCTTGCAAAGGGACAGGAAAAATTTGAACTATTCACTAAAACAAATAGTTTGTTGCCAGGAAGCTGGAGCCAGAAACCAAGGAATCCCTTTCTAGCCCTGTATTTCTAATTCAAGTATCATCTATTTTGGGATGACACTCACTGGATCACCCTGCAGGTGCTTTCCAAGTATGGGAAATACAGGAAAAGAGAGGATGAAAACTCGCAAATGATTCTCACTTCAGATTCATGTGGATGTCTAGATACAGATCGGTGGCATTCAGCAGGCTCCAGTCCAATTAACCCTTGACAAGACGGCAGGTAACAGAAATAATTTTCCTCATTCCTAATTTCCTCTAATTATAATAATATCTAACCTAACGTAATACTTAACGTAATCTATCTATAATAAATAATCTATTTAATGTAATATCTAACTTACTGGTCAAGGTAGAGTTTTTGATTCAACTCCACAAATTCATAAAAGTACATCATTCCCTTTCTTAAAGTTCTTGTGTGCTTCATAGAATCACAGAATGGGTTGGGTTGGAAGGGGCCTTTAAAGGTCATCTAGTCCAACCCCCCTGCATTGAGCAGGGACATCTTCAGCTAGATCAGGCTGCTCAGAGCCCTGTCCAACCTGGCCTTGAATGTTTCCAGGGATGTGGCATCCACAACCTCTCTGGGCAACCTGTTCCAGTGTTTCACCACCCTCATTGTAAAAAATTTCATCCTTGTATCTAGTCTAAATCCACCCTCCTTTGATTTAAACTTCTAACTGCTCATTTCCAACCTGCTGATCCCTAGCACTTGAGCTGTACTGAAGACAGATGCCAAATATAACATCTGGACTCATCTGTCTCCTGGCACTCTGGCACCCAGCTGTAACAGGCAGGGTTGGAAAGAAAGCACTTATAGTGACCTACCAAAAGAAGAGAACAAGCCAAAAAGAGCACAGGGACCTTTCCTGCTGTCGGTATTCTTTCCTTAGTCAACCAGGTATTTTCTGGCAACTGTTGCAAGCTCATGTAGTTTTGCTTTTGAGTCAGATCCTGTTCCCCTGATAGGCCTGCTGCCTTCCATGAAACCACAGCCCTTCCTTCAGATAACTTGCATAGAGCCAAAGACCTTTGTAAGAGAAAAGCTGCCTTATCTCTGGTATTCATTGGAAAGGGATGCTCCTCGCTGCAGAATGTCCCTTCCTCTCCAGGCAAATATGACAAGCTTTCAGCCCTGGAAACTGAGATCGCTTGTGGTCTAATTTTTCCATGCCATGGTCTGACCACGCAAACAGAAAATTCTCTCAGCACTACCAGACGTGCTCAGTCCCTTACCTCCCTGAGTGACAGCAGAAAGGCCAGTTAGGGCTTCTAACAAGAGCCTGCTTGTAAGCAAGGCCTTGGAGAATGTCCTGCTGCAAACCTGAAGTGTGGGAAACTAGGGGCATGGTTCAGGAGCTTCCACAATCAGGTGAGTCTCAGGATTTTTAAGACCACAATTCAGCATCCCAAGTGGAAGACAGGCAAGACATGGACACCAGAGGCCTTCTGAGGCTCCAAAGGCATTTAAGCTCCTAAATCAAGCAGGAGTCAAGAGGCACTAGCATCCAAGATTTTTCTTCCTTTTCCCATAGTTTGAAAATGAGCCAATCACTCTCACAGAGATTGTCAGAAGTGATATAAAAAGCTGGGTAACAGTTAACTATTGAGGTCTCTTTAAAGATAACATAAGGTTTTAATTACATTGTAGAGAAATTCCAGTCCTTACCTAACCTAGGGATAATTTTTTGTTGTTATTTGTAAAATTTAAGAACATGAGAGGGAATTTATATTAGCTCTCAGTGAGAATTACACCCTATCAGCAATACCAAAGATTTTTTATTCTAGTTTAAAATAAGAATACGCTTCTTTATGAATCATAAATTGCAATAACAGAAAAAATCAAAGCATTCATTTTTTTATATATAGTAAGTGCAATATATTGTTTCTCTGGCAAGAATGTTCATTTCTTATATCTTCTTTGATCTTCATCAAGATGCTTATATGCATCTATAGATGTAGAGGTAACATGGTGAGCTGAAAAGGGGTCTCTAAAAACATCTTGCGCAAGTACTCCCAGGAATGTAGTGACTCAGAAGAAAAAGCGACTTTCTCTTATCAGGAGCATATTTCTTCCTCCAGGACTTCAATCCAGAAACATGATCCTTTTTCTGTTCCCAGTAATGACACCCTGATCTTCCAAAGCCAGAGCAACACTTCGGACCTCTCCTTCATTCTCAGTCACTCCCTCACCAAGCTTCCATTGTGGCTCCAAAGGTGTTTTCCATCTTTGAAGGCTTGGCCTCTGCCGACGGCTCCTGCCAGTAAAACATGCCCTGTGTTATCTCTTTGCCTGTGGGAACACACTGCTGAACTGGAGCAGGAAAACACAGCCTCCATGTTGGTCCAGCGAACACAACTGCCTAAGCAGGGGCAGCTGGGGCTGACATGGAAAGGGCTCAGCAACCCCAACAAAGTCCATGGTCATCCAGGGGCCGGGGGGATTCATTCTCCTCCCATGCACATCATTTCTCAGGCATCCTACCATGGGTGCCTGAAAACCCACCTCCTTCCCCTCTTGGCCTAGGAAAGTGATCCTATATCCCCATGGGCTGGGAGCTGCCATCACACAGGTATCCTGGTGCTGGCCCCTTATACATGAGACAGCACAATTCAAGTGTAGAATGAGAAAGAAAAGGTAAGAAGGAATTTTCCTGTATCAGAGATAAGGAGTGAGGCCTCTTCTGCCACAGGAAGGGGAAGGGCTGAGGCTGCAGTGCTAGGTGCCCCTGGGGGCAGGGGGAATGCTGGGCTCCCCTTTCCTCAGAAGTACCTGCTGCCTCCCTTTGAGGGGGAGCCCAGGCTCAGCTAACGCTGGCAGCAGTGCCATTTACCCCAGCCTGGCAGCTGCCTGTATCCCATATGATCCATGTGGTCAGTGGGAAGCCCAGCCCAGTCTGTGGTCTGTTCTGAGATCCAGAGCAAAGGGAGACCCTGCTGAGCAGGTAAATGCACCACGGCAACTTTCAGAGTCCAACAAAAAACACATGGAAGAGTGATAGCCCAGCAGCCACTGCTCCTTTCTAGACATGTCCCGCACCGTGTCATGCCATGCCACTCCCTTCCCTGGCCACCCAGCCTGCTCAGTCCATGGGTCCCTTCCTGACAGCCCAGGAAAAAGCAGAGGCTGGTGCGAACTGTTAGGAGCACGTCAGCACAAGCCGGTGATTCATGCTGGAGGAATCAGCAGTGTGGCTTTATCTGACTTCAGATGTTTCAAGAAACAGTCCTGACATTTAATCGCACCCCATATATTTCTCCTTTGTGATCTTCACACTCTATATACGTTGTTTTATGGAAGACATGAAACTCTGCTTTCTTCCAAATCAGCACCTGCTCAGATCCCTACAGCAGTGCTCTTCAAATTCAAGGCAGCCCTGGTTTAGAGGCTCTCAGGCCTGCTCCCAGCTGCTCACTACTCTGGCACCCTGCAGTGTCAAAACCCCAGAGCAGATACTTGTCTCACAAAGTCAAGCACAAGGTAGTAGCATCTCTTTACTCTCGTGGAAATTTTCTGAAGCCATCTAGAACCTGCTTAGATGACAGAAATTTTCCTTGCTGTCACCAAGATGCCCACTTGATAAGCCATAGAAGTGAAGGTCAGGCTGCATTCCTACATCTGCCCTAATAAATTCAAAAGTGCCAGGAAATATTCCTGGGCACTGCAGGTCAATCAGCTGTGTCGGTAAATGGTTAGCATGGTCCACAGCCAGCTCTTGGCTTGGGGCAGCTGTTGCTTGCCCAAAGAACTCCTGGACATGGTTTGAGAGTTAGTACAAGCAATGGAATGTTCCCAGGACATGGTTTGGGTGCAAGAAACCTGTCCTAGAGGATAATAGAGAAGTCTTCTGCATACAGGCCATTTGGTGACAGCTGCCTCAGTGCTGAGGAGTGATCTGGGGCATGTTCAATTTCTGGGTGTAGAGGTAGTCTCAGATTCCTAAGTGGTATTGAAATCACATAAGCCAGTCCAGGAGAGGCTTTCCTTCTCGTATTTTTTAAGAAGACCTGGATACCTGGAGATGTGAACACACTTAGTGAGATGTCCCAGGGGATCTACTCCTTTCTGTTTACTTCCTCAGCAAGAAGGCAAAAGCAGCACAATTGGGGTAGATGCTCCAGCTGTGCTGAATTTACAGTACTGATTTCTGCTGTTATTGCCAAGAAGCTGCTCAGAATTGAGCCTGAGCAGTTGGTAGGGCAGAGTGGGCAGGATGAGGACAGCTGCCAACACTCAGCTGCCAAATCCAACCTGCTGGCACGCTGGCCAAGGAAAACCTGAGTCTTTGGCTTCCAGCAGGAAGTTGCTACTTGTTTCTTCACAGTCAAAACTATCCTCATTGCAGCATCTCTGTGCTGTGGGGCTGGGACGCACTCCAGGAGCGTTTGCTTTTTGAATCAGGAAGGTTTTGGACCACAGCTGATTACTTCCAGTCTGCAGCAGAGTTCAGCAGTGGTTCTGTGGTGCTCAGCAAGTGCCTTCTGCTTGCTCCCTGTATCGCCCAGCCCTTCTCTGCTTTGCCATTCACCTGCCCCCTTCACTTCTCCCTCTGCAGAGACACTACAGCTCTGCAACTGCCTGGTGGGTGGATTCTGGGTGGGTGTCAAGAGGGTCTGAGTGAAAGAAAAACAGAGAGAGGGAAAGAAGGAAAGAAGGAAAGAAGGAAAGAAGGAAAGAAGGAAAGAAGGAAAGAAGGAAAGAGGAAAAGAAAAAGAAAATGGGGGAGAGTGAGAGAGAAAAAAGAAAAAAAGAAAAAAAGAAAAAAAAGAAAAGAAAAGAAAAGAAAAGAAAAGAAAAGAAAAGAAAAGAAAAGAAAAGAAAAGAAAAGAAAAG
>NW_020799091.1:21116420-21126080 GCF_003259725.1 Athene cunicularia | reverse complement strand
GGTGGAGCCTCAGCCCCGGCCCCAGCAGCCCCGGCCCTGCGGCCCTTCTCCCGCGCTGACCGCGACCCCTCGGGTTCAGGAGCGAAGCCGGCGGTGTTCTGCGTAAGGGGATTTCACCGCGCTCCGGCTGCGCTCTGCCAGGCCCGACGTACTCCGTTGAATTACTGCCAGCGACATCTCTCCTGCAAAGGTGAACAGCAGAAATCAGAGTGGGCAGTGAGAAAGGTGTTACCTCCTCGGGCTGCATTATTGCCTTGATCTGACCTCCCGAGAGCGGCTGCCTCGGCTGGAGCATCCTCCCTCCCTTCCCTGGGCTTGTGCCACCAGGGATCAACAGGAGGAGCTTTGAAACTGCATTTCCCACCAAGCAGCACAGCAGCACCGAGTACAATTCTGCTTGTCCTCCTCCCTCTGCAGTTTTTCTTTTCCTTTCTTCAAATGCTTGTTGCTGCTGCAATACAAGACATCAGCTGTTGCTGTCATGTAAAACACAGTCCCATGGAGTAAAACCTGCAAATGTCTATGGCACCATCTGGAGAGCCCTGGTGGCACTAAAGAAAGCCATTATTAGTCCTACACAAACCATGCTTGAAAGGCTGAATAAATCCCCCCTCCTCCTCACTTTTCCATCCTCAGATCTCGACACACGTTATATCCCTAGTATCCTCCTCTACAGCTGCTCTCCAAGAGTCTGGTCCAAAGCCCATTCAAATCAGTCCTGTTGGCTGCAGTTAGCTTTGGACCATGGCCTAGATCTCCTTTGTTGGCTCTTGGCTTTACGCCTCTTCCATGGCCTCACTTGAAACAGTCCCTGCCTGCCTGAAGGCTCTCTTTCATCAAATTCCTTTAGTCTTATTTTGTTCAGGATGCCTCTGCGCTGAGTAAACAATGACTTTGGAGAACATGTAACAGGGACCATCTAAGAGATGGCAGAAGACAAGGAGATCACTAGCAAACCAGGGTATCTCCTGGAGTGCCAACAGGGAAATAAAGTGGCCCACAGCCAAGATGTGTTGGGCCTCAAAATGAAACAGTAGCAAAGCAAGGAAATTCTTCAACAAGGCAGGGGTCTGACAGTGAGGAGAGCATTGAACTGGTACATGCCCTAAGTAGATCAATGTGTTCCCCAGTTTCAAACAGGGCAGTACTGGTGGGGGAAGATGAAGGTGATGTCAAGAGGACTCCTCAAAAATAGAGCTGGAACATTTTCAAGGGCTCTCTTCATCCAGCCTCACTTTCCTTGGTACAATGACTGTAGTTATGCATTGCTGACAGGGCTGTGCCTAACCTGCTTCTCAAGCTGTCTAGTGGGGAGACTCTTACTGCCTCTCCAGGCAATTTCTTCTGGCTCTTTTCACTATTCCTCACTTTTCTCACTGCAAGGAAGTATCCCAAGACATCTGCTCCACCCACATTTCTTCTTGTCCTCCCACAATGGTCACAGGACAGCTCTCTCCTCTCCTCTTTACAGCCATGTCCTTGTTTCTAAAATTTACTGCATTTTCTCAGTCTACTCTTATGGCCAAATTTAAATATAAGTTCCTCAGAGATATGCTTTTCTTTTTTCTTCACAGCACTCAGCAATACTGGATAAGCCCTATGGTTCTTTTTAAAGCTAAATATAAAAAGAAATGTCAGATGTGCAGCATTTTGGTTATATACACAAATACTTGGAAAGCAGGACTTGCCAGGGTCGAGCTTTTCTGAGCAGCCTTCAGCTTATTCTCATACACATAGGCTTGACACCCACTCCTGAGTGCTGCAGTTGCAACTTTTCCCTCCCTCAGGATCCCCATGCAGAGACTGAACCAGTGGAGGAAACTCAAGGCTGAAGAACAAATATTCCCCTTCCCCAGTTTCACTTTCCACAAGGAGCTCTGAAGGTTCCAAGGCTTTCAGCCCTCTCTTATGAGTTCATCCCTAAGCAGAAGTCTACCTGGCCCAGAAGCATAACTAACATCTAGCAGAGGAGTTAGGAGGGGTTAGAGGAACTGCTAACTGAGTTCCTAGCTGTCAGGTAAAATCACCTCTCACAGATTTTACTCTCTCTCCCTGCCCTTCCAGCAGCAGTTCCATGGGTCACTTTCCTCTGCCTCTCTGCCGGCCTCTTCCCGGCCCCCAAATCCTGCAGGATCATCCAGTGCAGATACAAATGCAGATAAAAATGAGGGGTGAGTTGTTTCCAAAAATGAAAGAGATGGCAATTTTTACAGGACACTTGAGTATTTTGTTGGATCAGTGAGCTGAGCTGTCTCATTCAGCTGCTTCATGTTTGCTACAGAAACAGCAGAGAGGGAGCACCAGCACTTCAGATTAATGCGACATGCCACTGCACCTTCAGGCTGTGATGTGACAGCTTTCTGGCTCCTTCTCATCCATTAGTGCTCCTCAGCTCTGTCCTTGCCTGACAGTTATGTCCTCTGCATCATTGCCTTCTGTCCCGTGCTTCGTTCCATGTAGCCCTGAAGGAGAGAGGAGGCTTGAAAGCAAATTGCACCTCTTCTCTTCTTCTCTGTCATTCTCCTGGCTTGCAGCCTCTTCCCTGTGCCATGGAGGGAAGTCCTGTCTCTCCAGTTGCTCTCTCCTTGGCTAGCTTTTAAATCCTGCTGCATCCTCTTCCATCTCCCACTCCACGCTCCATAAGCAGGCACAGAGCCAGGCTGGCATCACACAAGCATGCAGAGAAAACACATCTCCCTCAGTCTGATTTCTCCATCTTGATGCTGGCATGGCCTGCTGGTACCAGCTTTTCTCTTCCTTGGTCCAGACCTTACCCTGTAAAAGCTCTCCCCCTTCTGAGCCTCCCTCTCCCCAGGGTTTTCAGGTTTACAGTCAGTGAAGAACGAAGCCCTGACATATCTAGTGACCACATCTGGAGAAGAGGATGGACACTAAGATTTTCCAACAAGCCCTCTGTCATCTAATTGCTGGGACTCCACTGGGAGGACAATATTTTTCAGATCTTCCATGAGCCGTGCTGGCCTGTGACTTTCTCAGGGCTAAGTTGAGAGAATGGGATAAAAGCAGGCATAGGACCAAATGGGATGTCTTTGTTGCAGCAAGACATAAATCTGCTATCCCAAATGGATTTTTATCTCCCACATCTCTGCAGTTTTCCTGACAATTTCCAGTGCCTGCATCTAAACCAATTGGGATGCTTTTTTTCCCTGGGACTGTGAGGCAGATCTATGAGATGTTTTGCCCAAAATAGCTTTATTCAGAGCCCTAGGCAAGCTGAACTGCATGTACTCGATCTGTAATGACCAGGGACACTTGGAACGCCACGTCTAATAGTGAATGATCCCTAGAACAGAGAAACTGCAAGAAATAGAAATCTTTGTTGGAATCCCAACACTTTCCCTTAGTATATGGACCAGGAGGAATGTGAAGAGAGGTGAGCAAACTCCATCACACCACAAGGGGGAATTAAGCTTCCCCCTAAAGAAAGGTGCAAGCTGCAATTAACAGCTAAGTAAAACACACAAAGCACCTGGATTCTGTCTCCTGACTTGCTTCCTAGAAGCAGAATGGCATTCCCAGCTAATGAGCTCATTGGCATCATAATCCTGTAGCTGTTGATGTTTTGGCACTATATCGGTTACCTTTTTCTTCACCCTTCACCATTAATTCCTCCCTCTGACTTCTCACCATAGCAAACCAACCTGTTTCAACTCCACTTGCCTTTCTTCTGACCTCTCCTGCTTTCAGTGACAGCTCATCCTTCTGCCTGTCCACTCATTGACGGTGTTGCCTTCCATCACTGCTTGGAGTGCTGTTCTTCTACTTGCCTTGTAGGCCCAGCCTCTCCAGTTTCTGCTTTTTGAGCTCTGGGGAAACTACTCTTGCCATTGTCTCTAATAAGTCTCCAATAATCCAGAAGTTGCTTATAAAACTAATTTTCTTCTCAAAATCTTGTCCCTTGGCTTCTTGAGAGGCTGGTTTAAAGAGAAGGGAAATATAGGGTCTGGCTCACAGGACAAGAAATAATAGGCTATGACAGCAACAGATAAGAATAGTTGGATATTAGGAAAATATACTCATGGTAGGAATAGAGATGCACTGGAACAGAAGAAGACTGGGAAATCTGTAGCTTTGTAGACTTTAGTGAAAAGGACAGAGCAACATGTCTAGAGTGATCCTGTTTTGGGCAGAAGCATAGAGTAGAAACCCCAGTGGTTGCATTTTCAGTTCTCATTTTGCTCATTCAGGGATGCTCCTAAGGAATCCCCTTCATTCCCATGCAAAGGTCATGCAGCAATATGCATTATTGTCCATTTCTTTATCTTTACCTCCACCTAATCTCATGCACAGCTCAAAATGCTGTCTTGCACACCTGCCATCAGAGGTACCTCCTTCTATTTGCAGTGAAAACGTCTCACTAAGGTCTGTGGGATGAACATAACCAAACCATCAATGATGTGTCAGCAAAGGGTGAATCTGTGAGCAGGTTTCCAATCACAACTCCAGGAACCACCTGTGACTTTAACAACTAGTTTTACCACATTCATTCTGGGGTAAATTATTTGATGCCTTCAAAGTAGAGGGGGTACTCCCTCGTCCCCCTTTCTGGCAATTTTCATTCTTGGGATAAAAAGTCAGCTTACAGTGTGGACTAAAAAAGCTGGGATTTGCTATTCTGCCAGCTTATCTTGAGCAATGTCACCTCATGCAGTCTCACCCTTAGCCAAATACTGACTCACCAACAAGGGGTTAGCAGCGGAAAAGGAGAGAGGGCATACCAGATGACAGATCAGCTCTCGCTGCTGGAGTTTTGGCAGGGAGCAAGACACACATATTTTCAATCAGAGGCACTGAGCAGTTGTGCTGAAGTGTAGTTAAAAGCCAGGATGCAAGGGGGCTGCTTTGCTACTGCTTGCTACGGAGAGATACAAGCCTCCTCTCCAGGAGGGGTTGCATTTGAAACATGGCTCTGGAGCCCTACTATGCCGCACCCAGCTAAGGCTCCCAGAAAGTAACTGTTTGCTTTTCTCTGGAGAAGGGTTTGGGCCCAGGGAAGTGGTGTTCAAACACAGGTCTCCACACTTCCCAGGACTGGGTATCACTCCCCTAGCTTCACCTTGGTCTTGAGACAGCCTGGTTTCCCAGCATGGGCTGTGGGTGCCCTCTGTTCTCACCAAAGAGAGCTCCCTTTCCTGGTTCTGGCTCCTTCTTAGGCCAGTGAAGTCACTAATTCCTGCCTGCTCAGTGCTTTGAGGTCTGCAGGGAATGTCTGAGACAGGCATAGCTAAATATATATGAGCACACACTGCCCCTGCTCAAATAAATACTAGTGTGCTACTGGTTGCTCATGGAGACAACTCTTTTCCACTATCCACTATCAAGTCTAACCCTGCAAGTGGAGATCCAAACCTTCACATGCTCTGCTTTCTATGCCTGCTATATGTGTTTTACTCTTGAATCTTAAGCACACTGTGCCAATGCGTCTTTGAGCAGATGCTTTTTTCCCTTGGGTCTGGGTCAAGGGACAGGGAGAACACTGGTACCAGCTCATTGTACCCAGACCAGCTCTGTCATGAAACGAAGCCCAGCAATCCCCTCTTTGTCAATGTTTTCAAAGTGGCATGATCCACACCTGCTAGAGATGCTTCTGCTCTTGGCCTATTAGTCCAGCTCACCCTCATCTCTCAAGTTTCTTCCCTCCCAATGTATTTTTGAGTCATCTGTGAAAAATATACCTGTTCGCCAAGGCACCTCCCTCTTGTGCCCACTGGATCCTGGTGGATGGAGCCAAGCATCAGGGCTCCTGTGAACAGGGGGGTCCTTCTAAAGGTTCCTCTGTCAGAGGTAGCACAACTGCAGCCTCTCCTCCTTTCAGTAGTGCTGCTGCTGGAAGCAAATGGTTTCTGGAACAAGCCCTGATATGAGGCAGCAAGTGCATGAGGCCTAATATTAGAGGAACCATGTGTTTGAGTTTCCTACTCCATGAACAAGTCTGGACAAACCTGACTCATCACCAAGGCATGCTGGGGAGAGAGAAGGACTCAGCTCATTTCTTCTGTGTTTTATTTGTCCCCACATGTTGTGATCCCAGAAGCACTGGGAAACAGAGGAGCTGCATACCAGCACAGCAAATCGTAGGTGGAGAGGAGACCAATAAAGGCAGAGACTAGGAGAAGCCTTGTGTCCATGCTCTTTCCCCTTTGCTCTGCTGTTCTTTGTACTCACAGCTAAAGTGCTGCTGGGGCACATCAGTGTGGCAAGGTGTGCGGAAAGATACTGTAAAGGGTGCTGGAAGCTAGTGGGACAGGAGCAATGAGAATAAATGATAAATTAAGGTAAGTTATGGATGAATGAAAGCAGGTAGTGTTCACTACTAACATGGGCACTGCAATGTTTCCACATTTCTTTGTCCTGCCTAGATGCTAAACTGGACACATTCCTGACTGCTGTAAAAAAAAAAAAAAATCTTGATCTGGTCATTCTTATCCCCATCTGGGGTAGAAGAAAGCAGGGAGGGAACTGCTTTTCTGAGTCACAGTTTATTGGAAGCCATGTGTGTGCATGTGTGTGTGTATAGGTTGCCTACACTCATGTGAAAACCTCTTGTAAGGACAACCCTATAAACTGTCAGGTGTAAAGGGAACTCAATGACATATTTCTTTCTACTCCCAAAGTAAGCCTTGAAACACCACACTTAACTCCCAGCCAACTCTTCCCTGTGGGAGGCCAGATTGTAAGGTCTATTGTCCAGCCCAACAGACACTGCTTTGGTGGTCGTTGCAGGGCTGGCATCCCATCCCTGGTTGCACTTCAAAGCACTTAAGCCTTCCTGATCAATGTTTCTTCTCTCAGTCTGCAACATCTCTCCCCAGCCGCGGTCACGGCAGCAGCAGCAACTGCAGTGTAGGATGTAGCAGGCTTCAGTGGCAGACCGGAAAGGCTTTCACACCTTAAGTTAAATCACTGATTTCAGCATTGATTTATGGGCATAATTATTCATACATGGAGGGATTTTCCGGCAAATGTATGCATTTGTAATGGAGGAGACAAGCACAGTCTCCCAATCCTACCTTTTATACACCACCACTGCAGGGTCCTGAGACATGGTCCTGTATGTTGGAGGTAAAGCAGGGGTGGGCACAGGGGGTGCATGAGCTCCTGCTTCCTTTCCCCACCCTGAGCTAAAGCATGGTGGTAGCATGGCCCCAGCAGGGGCTGCTGGATGCGGCTTCTCAGATGGCAACAAACCGACAACCATTTTGTGGCAGGATCTGGCCTGTGTGACAGCAGCCCCAGCTCCTGGCCAGGGTTTGCCTAGCTGTGTGCTGTTCACATTAGATGTTCATCCCTGCTTGAGGAAAGAGGACTTTAAATATTTCCTGCCTTGAGGTCTTTCATGTAATAGCAGTCAATACCTTGGTAGCAGAGAAGAAAGCTTTTGCTGCGGTGTTGGGTGATGTATCTGAGCAAAGCAGGGGCAGTGAAAGTGTTGTCTGTGCAAAGCGGCATCAAAACCTGCAGCTTCACTGTCTTCCCCTGGAGCCATAGGTAGAACCGATGTCTCCATAGTTCCTGGTGCTGTGGGTGCCTGTGCCAGGTGCACACAGGGAGGGGAAAGTCACTCTGAATCTTGCTCAACTTTTCTTTAAAATAACTAACACTGAATACATATGCTTCTTGGGGACATACCTCTCCCACACGTGTCTAAATGACTTGAGTATTGCCCGAGAGAGAAATAAAAAGACATTTCACACTTTTTATCTCTTGCCTAATTTTAAAAGTTAAGATTTTTAGAACGTCTTGTGGAAACTCTATCCTAGGGTTAAAGATTATTAAATATAAATGATGAACTATTTTATAAAGAGGGGTGTCTCCTAGGAAGAAGCGATAAGTCAGGACAACCGTTTTTGGTGACATGACATGGCACAAGAACTCCAGCAACCTTATAGCTCTTCATATCAGCCTTGACTTTCCCCAGCACGGTGCGGGGCTGGCTGCTCTGCCAAGTGAAGGTTACTGTGAACCTTTACAAGTTCCCAGAGCTGTCTTTATTCAATTAAAGCTAGTTTTCCCACTGACAGAGTTGTAAAATGGATTAACATATATATTTTTTTAAAGTGCTAAACTCATAAACTATGTCAATACTTCGAAGAAAAAGACTTTATTCATTAAAACTAAATCACGTAGGTCTGATTTTACTTCCACTCATAAAAATACCTTGGCAACACGATCAAACAATTCATACCAATTCTGCAACCTCTCCGTTTTTACAGCAGTGCACGGAGAAAATCGAAACTGAACGCGTTATACTAGAGAAAGGACAGGCAAAATTTCAGCCACCGTTATGTTATCTACCCAGGGCAATGTGCAGTACAAATCTTAGCAGAAAATCGTGGTATCTTGTGTGATAGACATCCTTTCTGCAGCTAGATCTATTTTTATAGTGGCCTCCAAATTGCAATTTCAGTGCCAGACATTGTAAAAGGTACATGGAAATTGTTCCACTGCATGTAACCAGTGACAGGCTGATGCTAATAAATAGTGATGAAAAATACTGAGGTGTAGAAATGGCTTTATGACAGTCAAAAGTATGAGAAATGTTACTTTAATTAATACGGTGCTTTGCTTCTTAAGCAGAACAGCTTTATTTTAATTTTTCTCATGTAATCATTAGTAAAGTTCTCACTCATTAACTGTGTTTTGATGAATAAGGATATACAGGCTCGGATGATAAATTTCTCAGGCAACTTGCAGGAAAAATGACCAGAAATGTCCCTGTTTGCACACACATCTTAATGCCCCCAAAGGTAAGAAAAGCAGTAGACGAATCACACCTTCAGCCCAAGTCTCCACCTTATTGTTAAAAGTCTCTTGTAAGGTGGAAAAAACCCCAAAGAGCTGTGGCAAGCTACTCCCTCTCCCCCTCGCTTTCAGCCGAGGGACTGGGAACATCCTCTGGCCAGGGTGGGACAGGCCCTCCTCCTCTTCCTCCTCCTCCTCCCGTGGCACTCTCGGACCCGCAGAGCGGGAGGGACTGTGGCGGTCCCCGAGGGATGCTCGAGGGGTTGCTGCTGCCGGGGGCAGGTCCGAAGCCTCCCCGTCGAGGAGAGAAGGCAGGTCCGCCTGACCCACAGCAACCCCGGGCAGCTCCTGCTACCTTCCAGCCGCTATTTTCTGTTACTAGTTTGTGTGTGATTTTTTTTTCCCCCCCTTTTAGTTGAATTTCCAACGCTCTTTGGAGGCGGTCACTGGAACAGATTCTTTCCCTTGTTCCGCCGCTGTCGCGATGGGGAAGATGTTTCTGGCAACAGATGGGCAGCGACTGAAGACCGGCAGGGCGGCCCCGGAACACTCGCTACCCGGCACCAGACTTTGCTGGGACGTAAAGCCAGATCTCCAGAGAAAAACCATGCAGAGAGCCATGCCGCGCCGGGAGTTTGTGCTGCAGGGAGGTTTCTTGTCTCTGACGCAGAGTCCGAGCGTGCGAGAGAGGGGGAAGAGAGGCAGGAGCTTTTCCGCAAAGGAAAATGTCCCTCGGACCAGCACTACCCGCCCAGACACGTCCCGCTCTCGGCTCACAGCCCGATCTGCCTCTGCTCGCTGTCCGGAGATCACCTGCGGGTTTTCTACCGCATCTCTGGGCTCGCACCCACCCCTCGGGGAGGGAAGCGCAGCCCTCGCGGACCCCGCGCCGCCCCC
>NW_020799091.1:21109767-21114555 GCF_003259725.1 Athene cunicularia | reverse complement strand
CGGTGGCGATGCATCCCCTGAGCTGGCGAGGCAGGAGGCTCCAAGTACCTCGCTCCTGCTCCCGGTTCTGTGGGATCATAAACCCGCCCAGTCCATTACACTGAAAATGAGCTTCCGCTCGGAACCCACGCGGGTCCCCCGTCTCTTAGAAAGCACACTGAGCCTTTGATTCAATATTGAGCCATTAAGCGATTGCTTTCCCAAGCCATTTAACAGCAGCTCTTATGGATAAATAAACAAAAAAGGCTGTAAACCAATTATAGTGCGGATAGAGAAAAAGTATTTTATTAGCGGGAATTACCGATAGACATCGCTGCTGCTCGGGCTCCCCCCCCCTCCGGCGCCCTCCCTCTCCATCCCCTGGCATGCCGGCCGGGGTACGCGCCCTGCGCGGGGTGCGCAGCCTGGGGGATGCGCTGAGCCAGGCGAGCTCCCTTAGCAGGGAGTGGGGGTGTGTCCCACCCCCGGCTCAGCACCCCGTGCCCGCGATGTCTCCTCTGAGGCCTTTTGCGGGCATGGATGTCCTTTGATCCAGAGGCTTCTCGGGCACAGAGCCCAGCCCAGCACCCCCAGCCCCTTCCCCAGAGATCTGCTCCCTGGAGCATTTACAGCCCCGGGTTTTCCACGGGGAACCTGCGCGGACAAACAAACGCGAGGCTATAAAACCCAGAGCAAATTGATTCATCTCCAGGGAGGACCATTACCCGGTGTCTTAATGCGGTCCTCTCTCTATAACGAACGTTTCTAAATAGAGCAAACACTTCCCCCTCCAAAGCAAATGAATTTCGTATAATTTAGAGCTAATTCTCTTTCATTCTGCCTGCGTGAGCAGGCGATAAGGGCACGCTTTGCCGTGCTAACAACAAGACGGAGAGCTGCCGTGCAGGAAAAGGGCCCCGCTGGGTATCCCGGCATTGGGGACCCCGGCCGGGCCCCGGGGGTGGTGATGTCCGGCAGCCAGTGGCCACGGAGCCCGGCCGGAGCCCGAGCCCAGGGATCATCTCTGCCTACCTCCTCCTCCTGGGACGCAGTCACTGAGATCTGGCTGAAGAGCCCCTCCACAGCTGTGGGTACCCAGGAGAAGCCTCTGAGCTATGAGTGGGTCCCAACCAGGTGACCACTTGGTGTGGGAAATGGGTGATGGGGGAGGCAGGAGGGAGAGATGGGAAGCGCCTCGCTCGCCCCAGAAGTGCGCTCTGCAGGCACACTGTGCTGACTCAAGACAGAGGTTCAGTGATCCCTTATGCTCCCCCTAAATGATGTCCATATGCATCTCCTCGGGCGGTGTGGATGTTATAGTCTTCAGCTGATTCTTCTGCATCTCAAGCCTCCCCCGAAACCTTAAGTAAATCCTTTGTCTCCCATCACCATGTGTCAAAGTGTTTCCCAAATTAACTGTTGCTGCATGAGGCACTGCCACCCTTTGCTGACCTTGCATCTGGCTGCATTTAATTAGTCCTAATTATCCAACTAGAAGATCCCTGAGATGGATAGGGACGGTGTAAGAAATTAGAAGGTGCAGCATTGCTTCTTTAGCTTATACATGGATCCTGTGAGGCCAGGGACTCCTGCACACACACTGTTATCTCCCACCTGAGAACTTCCCCTGTTCTGACTCCCCAACTCCCCAAATCTGTGCTTTTGGCAGGCTTAGAGTGACAAGAAACAGTCTATAGGTAACCATGAAAAAAAAAAAAAAAAAAAGCCCGATACAAATATGTTTATTCCCACTGATAAATGTACAACAGAGTTTTAACCCTTGAAAACAGAGAAAAGTAAGGCTCAGGTAATTTTCACTCACCTTGAAGCTTGGCTAGAATTCAGGTGGAGGTTTTGTACTTTATTTGCGGTAGCAAGTTTTTGTGGACTATTTAAGACCTCAGAGATCTTGGGGATATTTATGGCTGCAAAGTTTGGGTCACCCAGCTTCATCCATGGAGCTGGAAATCTCACAATCCCACAGGCACAGTCCCACAACCATTAACACAGACGTCTTTTGTGATGAGAATAACCATAGTAGATCCAGTTTGTTTCCTCTAATGCCACTTTCCTCCTTTGAGGTGACTTTTCTGGACTACTCAATGCTCTCATTAAAGTTGCTGTGAGGATCTCTTTAGAAGATAAATCCTTACAGCCAGTTTGTTATTCCTAGAGATTAAACAGAAATGAACTCATGAGCATGTATCTCTAATTGAAGCATGGTGGTGACAGCAGCAATGTTAAGTAGAGAAGGCAAATTGAAATTACACTCAGCACAAGCACAGGAATTCAGATATTTGAGCAACAGTAACAAATGTTTCAGGTACTTGGCTGTTGCCGTCCTGCAGTAAGATCAAACAATAACCACACTGCAATACTTGAATTACTTACTGTATTAGATTCGTGTGTTTCAAGGACTTGTTAAGATCTGATCATATTCCTCTAGCTTGGTGTTTGCCTGACAGAGAAGTTGTCTGCACGATTAACTCTTATTCCATATCATATGAAACCTAAAACTTACAATATAATATGAATGTGTTTGAGTGCCCAGGGGTTTGGAAAGCCAAGCCCCATACCTAATGTCCTACCTATGTAGTTTTACAATGTATGCTAGCGTATACAACATGCCTCTTGAAATTCAATGGCATTTTCAATGATCTTACCTTTAAATGGTTCATGTAGGAGCTTAAATGTGAGCCACTGTATTTTCAAAGTCTTGTCCACTTCTTCCCCAGAGTTGTCTGACAGACATCACTGCAGGCTGCTGAGACTAGTGAAATGTAAAACCATTTGGACACCGTATTATTTTTTCCCAGAGGCATTTTTTTTTGCCTTTTAATGCAAATAATTTGTGAACTCCTACTCAGTTTGTTCCCTTTCCCATTATGACTGATCATCATTCCTCCCACCTCCCTGACTGTCTAGCTAGAGTATAAAATAGTAAATACAGTTCAGCCACACTTCCTTATAGTCACCTGGCTTGATTTTCTATATCTGTGTAATATCTAATGACTTCTCAGTGCTCAAGCGCTTTTCTGCAATCCACATTCAGACAGAAAAGCATTGAAGGTGAGTGGAACATATTCAAAATAATCTCTTTTTCTCTCCCAGCCATGCTCAAACCAACACAGGGAAACTGTATCCATGGCAAGGGCTGGCAGTGGGAGAAGCTGACTGGGAAACAGAGCTTTCCCAGGGATTGATTTTTAACCCCCTGCCATGGCTGTATCTAGCAGAAAGGTAACCTTTCACAAAGCTGGTTAATAATCAATAACCATGTGAAAACAAAGCTGTGTTTCCCTCTTAGCGCTAACGATAAAAGCAAGAGCATGAACTATTCCACCTGCCTTAAAGTAACACTGGTTCTTCAGCTTTTTTTGGCAAGAAGCTTTTTTGGTCTCTGACCGATTCTGCATTTGCACATGGCAATTCCAGTTTGCTCTTCCCACCATGCATCTACTTCTTCACACAGCAGGTGTGGGCCACATCTTGACCTGCAGGAAGACACATTTTCATAAGCCATTTTGAATAAGACCTTGTGCAGGAAATATGTAGGAAAGTTGCCTTGGGAAAGGCTGAGAGTAGGAGAGGATCTTGTATGTGTAGTCTCTTTTTACACTTTCTCTTTCACACCTTTTAATTTTCTTCCCATCCTCCCTGATATTCATAATCTTATTTTCTGGTAGGAATACTGCCTATCACCAGGAAAGCACAATTTCATTGCCTTGTAAGAGGAGTTGAGAAATTACTTTAAAATACTATGAACCTTTCTACTGAAAACACAGCAATTTTATGTTGTCTGCCCCACACAACTTCCTGTTTTACACTTCATGTTTATTATACCAGATAAGAGTAGGAAAAAAGATAAATATATTCAGATAGTTACAGATAGAGGAATTCAGCGCAGAACTATAACCCAGAAAGAGCCCCTCCTCACATCCCTTGCTTGCTTGATTTTTCCCCTAAACCCCAGGCACTTCAGGGCAGGTTTTGGGCTCAGCCAGAGTCTTGCTGCGCAGGTGGCACCTGGCAGTTCTCACCATAGCCCTCCCCTCTTGTTTGTCCATTGCAATTTTGCTGGACTTCCACCTTTTGCACTGAAATTTTCCATTCTGTATCTCTGCCTCTCACCAAACATGTGGGGAAACTTTCCTTTAAATTGTTCGAACAATTATGAAAGCAAAGGTGGGAAATGGTGATGTACAGGAGCTGGCTCAGCCCCCACAGAGTACGGGGGGGGAGGGTTCCTGCCCACCCAGAGGGAGAGATGGGAAGCGCCTCGCTCGCCCCAGAAGTGCGCTCTGCAGGCACACTGTGCTGACTCAAGACAGAGGTTCAGTGATCCCTTATGCTCCCCCTAAATGATGTCCATATGCATCTCCTCGGGCGGTGTGGATGTTATAGTCTTCAGCTGATTCTTCTGCATCTCAAGCCTCCCCCGAAACCTTAAGTAAATCCTTTGTCTCCCATCACCATGTGTCAAAGTGTTTCCCAAATTAACTGTTGCTGCATGAGGCACTGCCACCCTTTGCTGACCTTGCATCTGGCTGCATTTAATTAGTCCTAATTATCCAACTAGAAGATCCCTGAGATGGATAGGGACGGTGTAAGAAATTAGAAGGTGCAGCATTGCTTCTTTAGCTTATACATGGATCCTGTGAGGCCAGGGACTCCTGCACACACACTGTTATCTCCCACCTGAGAACTTCCCCTGTTCTGACTCCCCAACTCCCCAAATCTGTGCTTTTGGCAGGCTTAGAGTGACAAGAAACAGTCTATAGGTAACCATGAAAAAAAAAAAAAAAAAAA
>NW_020799091.1:21092393-21109717 GCF_003259725.1 Athene cunicularia | reverse complement strand
GGGGGGGGGAGCTGTGGAGTCCCTGCCTCTGCAAGTTTGCAAGTTTCTGAAACCAGGAGCAACAGATGTACGGCTGATCCCAAACTGGAGTAACGGACTGGAATAACTGATGTCTGGAACAGCAACCCCACACAGAACTTTCTTGCCCTCTCTTCTTCACTGTTGTGTTTCTTTGCTGGATTTAAACATGTTAGAAGTCCTGCTGGGATGTTGTCCCACAGTAATGTCTCTCCAGACCAATCTCTCTGTGCAAAGCTACCTACATTGAGTCCAACTCTGAACTGCTGCACATCACACAGGCTCCACAGATCACAGAATCACAGAATCATCTAGGTTGGAAAGGACCTTGAAGATCATCTAGTCCAGCCGTTCACCTAACACTGACAGTTCCCAAGTACACCACATCTCTCAGTGCTAAATCGACCTGACTCTTAAACACCTCCAGGGATGGGGACTCCACCACCTCTCTGGGTAGCCCATTCCAACGCCCAACAATCCCTTCTGGAAAGAAATGCTTCCTGACATCTAGTCTAAACTTTCCCTGGCACAACTTGAGGCCATTCCCTCTTGTCCTGTCGCTTACTACTAGGTTAAAGAGACTCATCCCCAGCTCTCTGCACCCTCCTTTCAGGTATCTGTAGAGGGCGATGAGGTCTCCCCTCAGCCTCCTCTTCTCCAGACTAAACACCCCCAGTTCCCTCAGCCGCTCCCCGTACGACCTGTGCTCCAGACCCTGCACCAGCTCTGTTGCCCTTCTCTGGACACACTCGAGTCATTCAATGTCCTTTTTGGAGTGAGGGGCCCAAAACTGAACACAGGAATTGAGGTGCGGCCTCACCAGTGCCGAGTACAGGGGTCAGATCCCTTCCCTGTCCCTGCTGGCCACGCCAGTGCTGACACAAGCCAGGATGCCATTGGCCTTCTTGGCCCCCTGGGCACACTGCTGGCTCCTGTTCAGCCGACTGTCAATCAACACCCCCAGGTCCCTCTCTGACTGGCAAATAGATACTAGCAGCTAAGCCCTTTACAACTTCTTCCTACTGTGAGCAGATCCCTGCCCTGGGCCTCAGGACTGAGTGAGACCTCACTGATGTAGTTGTTGTATTGAGCCTAGAAGTTGAAAAGCTGTGAGATTTTCCTAATGTCCTCCAGCCCTGGGTAGCATGGAGGAGGAAGGCAATTTATGCAGACAACACATGAGATGCTCACCCTTCAGAGGAAAGGGTTTGAAGGTGTAGCTTTGGGCATGCTCCCAGCTCAGCTCTGGGTGACACCCAGGAATACACCAGCCTGACCTTTTTCCCTTCCCCTGTCCTTGCCCATGGTGAGAAACATGGGTGTAGGAGCCCGAAGAAAAGGAGGGTGTGCTCTCACCAGCCCTCTGCCCAGGTGGGAAGCAGGACTTGGGCTGCCCTGCCGAGTGCTCCAGCACGTCTGGCTAAAGGGAGATAATGTCATCTTGATGAATCTCTTGGGTTGAACTTCTCAGAAAGGGTTTCCAGCTGCAAATGCTTTGCTTTCCTGGGTGACTGCTCTTCAGCAGCTTGAGGTACTTCCAGGAGAAGGGGAAGCTTTTGGGGATTCCAGTTGTCAACACCCAATAACACAAGAATTGAGCTCTGGAAGCATCTTGATCCCCTCCAGTGCTGTCCATACAGGCTTTTTCTGAGCTGGTGGGTCCAGCAGCGCTACTGAGCACTTCAACTACATGTTAAGAACTAGTGGAGACTTTTAAACTTAATCCCATTTGACCTAATGTCGATTTCAGAAGGTATATACATGGTTACACAATGATTGAAATCCACTTGAAGATCAGGGCACCAGATTTCATTTCCTGTCTGTAAACTGATGCCACATCAGCCCTGGAGGTGCAATGAACCTCTCAGAACCACAGAGGGAAGTGCTAGGAAGGAACCTGCAATGGAACCCACCCCTCTGTCCTCTGAGCATGGGTGTAATAAAATCTGCAGTGAATAAGTCTTGGAATCAAGGACCTCAGGAGAGAAAGTAGAACAAATGCAGAATTGGTTTCACTGGCCTTTGTCTATAAATATGTTGTAAATAAGAGAAGAGTCCTGGGAATGAACAGGAGAAGGGCAGGAGAGAAAATTCCATCTCACAGTGTATATAGACAGTGGCATCAATCGAAGCTGTTCAGTCAACATCCTTGCTTGTATTTCTTTGCCTGTGTAATATGCTGGAATGCTTCTAATTCTTGTGTTCATCCAACAAGGGAAGAGAAATGTATTTACACTTTACATATCAAATCAGTAATTAACACAGATTGAATTCTAAATATTTTTTTAAAATATATTTTAAAAATTAAAAGGTATCTGCTATCTGCAAAATTTTTAGGACCTCTCATGTTTTAAAAAAACAAAGAAAAAGAAACTAGAATTTTCTCACAGGTAATTCACAAATGTAAAAGCAAGCAGAACCAATTCAATAACATGGATTGCTCAGTTGCTCGGTTGCAGTGACCATTGTTTTCTTGTGTATATAAAATAATATATTTTTGTGCAGTGTAACGTGCATTAGCTTGCTTATTTATTATATAATGTTTCGAGTGCAATTTAGTCATGCAAAGGTTCTGTGTAGCCTCAAATATTTCCACTTATTTGTAACACTTCTCTGATCACCTTTCTTGCCCCTTGCCTTGCCTTGCGCTTGCCTTGTCTTGCCTTGCTTCACTTTATCTTTCACTTGCTTTCTCTTTCACTTTCTCTTTCTCCATCATAATCTTCTTAATTGTATTTCCATCTAGTATTTCCCAGTCCCTTATTTATATATATTTATTTCCTTGTCTTTGTATACTATTTCTGTTCAGTATTTATATATCTATAGAACATTTGCAAGTTAAATCCAGCTCAAGTTTGAAATGCTGTGATTTAAACCCATAATTACATAGAAAATCAGGAAAATACAATGTCTTTATGGAATGATGATGAACTGTACACGCATAGTGGGTATAAATTTTCACATTTAACTGAAAGCTTGACTGGATTTTTGTTCTCTTAACGATGCGTGTAGGTTTTATTGCTCCTTACCTGCATACTGGAAAACACATTGTCAGAACCTGAAATGATTTTATGTACCTAAACACCACCTGATTTAATGCATCAGCTGACAAGGACAAAGACATTGATTAAATGTTCTGCCTCAGGTGTCCAGAAGGCTGGAAGACACTGTGTCCTCAAAATAACTAGTGAAACTCCACCCAGTAATCATTAACTCGGTGTTTGGTCCAAGCGCTAGGAATAACAGAAGGCTTTAAAAAGTGGCACTCAGAAAATACTTGGTCTCATCTGTTGGAGGGGAGTCAAACGGGAAGAGTCTCTCCAGGCTGGTAAGGAACACACTGGGCACTTGGTCCTTGGAAGGACACCTCTGGACTCGGCACTTAGCAAGCAGGTAGAGAGCCCAGGGGTGCATGGTGAGTGCAAAAGGGCTTGTGGGGGGATTGTAAGGCAGTTGAGCTGGAGTAATATGGAAAGACAGTGGCAAGAAGAAATTCCAGTCTGATTACTCCCAGCTCATTTGAATTTGTTAAAGCCCTGGGCTGTCCTGCTCTGATTCGTGGCACAGGTGATGTCTTCACTGCCAAGGAACAGAATAACTCTTGAGCCAGCTTTGAGAAGCTCCACTGGGTTTTAAGCTCTAAAATGTCACTTGGTGGGCTTCAACAGAGCAACACCTAGCCACTGGGTTTTTAGCCAGGCATGCCCATTCATTCTTTTGATTTAAGGCTGTTCTATATTGCATCCACAACAGTTTTTCCCAGCCAATAAAATCCACATGGAGTGGCAGAAACCTCGGTGAGAGTAATTTCATCATAGCAACTGAAGGAAGTGAGACATCATGTTTTAGTGAAGAAGCTTTCACAAGCCCCACAGCCATCAGAACCATGTGGTCCCAACATCAGCTCAACTTAGGGGTGACCTCCTCTTGGGGTAACGCACAGTCCAAAGACCCAGAGGAGACCAGGGCAGAGAGAGGGTCAGGGGAAGGAAGGCACCAGCCCCAAGAAATAACTCCATGGAAATACTCCAGGTGTCCCATCCTTGGCTGGTGTCCTATGATCACTGCCCCCTTCCCACTGTGGTTAGGAAATCTCCAAATGAATGAATGAGTGCTACAGCTGCCAAAATCAGCCTCTTAAACTAAATGATCCTCTTGTGAACCTTAAATGAAATCAGCTACTTTAGTGCTCAACTCATTTGTGCAGCAGCACCGTTAATATACTTGTCTAATTTATGGAGTAGCCAGGTTCTGGTTAACAGTGCAAGAGGGTGTAAGAAGGCACTTAGTGGTCTATTTTCTATGCACACTGGAGCAGAAACCTGAATATAAAGGAAGTTCTTCTGTCAGGTGCAGCATGCTAAAAAGCTTTCATCTAAAATTATATAGCCTGACAAACAATATAAAAAAGTAGATTGCCTAGTAAACAAATAACATATCAGCCATTTATACAAAACTATACTACTTAGACACTTCAAGCTTGAAATGACTGTGTATTTTTTCCCCATTAAAATGTTATAATGGTCTACACATAAATTGTTTTAAATTCAGAATTGATATCACTGTGTTTTCAAAGACTAGATGGATTTAACACTTTTCCTAACATGAAGCATTAGCTATGGGTGGACATGGGAACAGCTCCAAGGATTTGCTTCTCCTCTGGAGCCATGAAGTTCAGGGCCAACAGCCTCTGGGGCTCTGGTGCCCTTGCAGGAGTGATGGAAGAGATACTGAAGGAAACAATCTCTTCTGGAGATGAGGCCACACCACAAACACCCCCTGTACCCTTCTCTGTGGCTTCATCCAAGCTCTTTGTGACATTTTTATCAGGATAGACTTAGATTCTCTGTGAGCCCAGGGGGAAGAGGGATCCAAATTAGTATTCAGCAAAGCAAAAGTGCCCATTCTCCCTTTGCCATCCAGTGGCTTACACTTGCACCATGTTCTGCTTCCCACCTCAGCCACACCTCTCAAACCAGGTCCTGGCACAAGTCCCTTGTGCTTCCATGTCCCTGCCTCGCCAGTGCCTCCCTTTTTGACCAGGGCTGTGTGTGTTCCTAGTGTAAAGCTGTGAAGGTTTTGATGCCCCCTTGGTGGGAACAGCAGGGCTGGGCTTTTTCCCTGTTGGGCAGGACCAGGCAACCATCAGAGCCCTTCAGAGACAACATCTGAGCAGTGCTCAGAAAAGGCAAAGGCCTTCTGCTAACCGCTGGCTCAACATGGGCACCAGGCAGATGGACACAATATGTTTAGTGCATGAGTCTTCACCTGCCACAAAGGAACCAGCTAACTCAGACTTGGACATCTGTAGTTATGCGAGTGAAATCCCGCCTATGTGTTGTGTTGTTTTAACTTTTTATTAACTGCTAATGAAGAGGCATGGACAGCACACTCATGCTTGAGTGCTTGAAGAGAAGAAAGAGGCGGGAAGTTGTGCCCAAAGCCCTTAATTTGTTTCTAAACACTGCCATTATCACAGCAGTAGCCTGTTATGAACATGATGTGCAAGGTGTGTATTCTGTTTCCTCTTCTGCACACCTGGGTGAAGCGCGTATGTGGGTGCATCAGGCCGCTTTCATGTCCCTGGCTCACCTGCTTCCACCTGGCAGACACTTGGGTCTGTGCCTGGAGCCTGAGCCATGCTGGCCACTCAGCACAGTCTTGGGGGAACTGAGCAAAACTCCTGCCTGCTTCTTGCAGAGGTCACGCCATGCCCAGCCAGTCAACATTAGCCTCTCTGTCATCAGAAGACAGCATCCTCCTGGCACCCACTGGCCAAATGCACTACTATCTTGCCACTGGCACATAACCTCCACTAAAGGTCCCTCTGTCAACTGTTCTGTGGTCAGGGTATCACTTTCATGCGTTCAGCCTATAGAGGCAAAGAGGGATCTCACAAAGTAATGCTGAGCTCAGCTATCTTTAGAGAAAATGTGTGTGCTTCGTGTAAGGTCAGAAAAGTTCTCTGTAACGTGGCTGTCAAGTTTGCCACAAGCTTCCCATGATGACCCACAGAGACTTGGATGAGGATCCCCTTTTCAGGGGATGAGTTTGTATGCTACAGGAGATGCCTGAAGCCTCACTGCAGCCTGTTCTGTGAAAGTCAGCTGCTGTTTCAGATCCTCTCTTAGGTCAGTGCCCCTGAGCAAACCACTATATTCATTACATGACAAACATCTCTATCCTCAGAGATCACAGCTAATATCAACTATCACACCGGGTAGCTATCGAACTGGGGCAGACTGAGACAATCAGCTCCCAGATGATAGCAACTTCTCAGCTACTTCGATTTCTGTCACCAGTGTGTGGGAAGTTATTCTCATGCTCCAGGGTACTTCTGAATAATGCAATCCCCTGTCTGCACTAGCTATCTGTCACCCAAATGTCTGTCCACAGCTAGGCAATGCATAGAAACCGCCACTTGCAGTGGGTGTCTCCACTGTGCCAGGAGTGAACTACCTCTGGAAGTGCTGCTGCCTTACAGCATAACAGAAATCAGGGTTGACATTCCTAGTGTCCTGCAACAGCCAGGCAGACACCAGGCACTGCACATCTCAAAGCACAGGTTCAGCCATGTATCCCTCGCAGGAGAGGGTGGATGTGAGCAATGTGCAGCCTTAAGGGTGTCTCAGCTAAAAAGGAAGGCAAAGAGCATTTCTGTATACAGGGCTGGGGAAGGAAGAGCTGTTTCTTGACTCAGGAAACAACACAGAAGATCACAGGTTGTCTAAAGTCAGTCAGGTCAGCAAGGAACCTGGCATTCTCCCAAAGACCCTTCCCTCAACCTTGGTATCTGCAGTATCTGTGTGGCCAGTCACAGAGGAGAAGGTGTCCTTCCACAGACTTCCCTGCAACTCCTCTGCATGGACATGAGAAACACTGACTCACATGCTCAAGGACCAGGCACGAGTCCATTCTGCAGTGGAAAGATGCCCTTGGAGCAAGTTGATGCATCAGCCTTTGCTCCTGGACTTCTTTGAAAAGAGGTTTCTTGTTGGTGGTTGTTTTTTTTCCCAAGCAGAAAAAGAGCCTGAGCCAAGAGCCCACTGTGATCATCCAGGTCCTGTGCCCATTGCCTCTGGAACACACAATCAACCCAAGGCCTTGGGCTGAAGAGTGGTCTGAGACTTTTCTTCTCACCTATGGAAGTTTCCTTGCACCCACCCAGCAGGCAGGAAGCAAAGGGCTTTCATTCAGGCATAGCATGGTCTGATTGTCTGGTGCGTGGCAGGAAGGCACTGCTGCCAGGCTCTGCCTCTCATACTGGTGTGCAGCCCCTGGTCCCAGGCTGCCAAGGGCAGGGGCAGCCTCAGCCTGGGATGTCAGAGCTGGATGAAATCTCTGGGTTTCTTCCAGCAGGGAGTGGTGCTCCTGGAGCAAGCCAAAGCTTCCTCTCTTTTCTGCCTGTTTTCTCAGTGGACGTTTGGCACTGTGTGCTGGGAAGACATCTTATTGGAGCCCCCTTGGAGGAGCAGGTACTGTGTAATTGAATGGCCATCTCAGGTGATGATTTTTAGCAGAGTCCTCCTGCTGACTTAGTTGCATCAGTGAACAACTGACGTAGCTCACTGCAGGCCTTTCGCATCTTTAGATGTGTCACTGTCTGACTCTAGATGTGTAGAAGAGTCACTCTGAGTACATAAGCTTCCTATACAGTCAATGAAGATAAGGAGATGCTTCAGGATGGTTCTTAATGAACTTCCTGGGTCTGTCCAGAAATATCAGGGCGTCTTTCTACCTGTGAAACAGACCACTGCTCGCATCCATGAAGTGGGAAGCTGCTTGGACTGTGCCATGAAGGAACAACATGTTGGCATATGTCAGTCACATTCTCACTGTTTGAAGTAGAATTTAGTATATCATATAGTCTTTGAAGAGGGGTGGTTGATTGCAGCACTTGCCAGTGATGCTGGAGACTTGGTCTGCAGGAAAGGTAAGAAACTCCTATGTCGTTGCTTGCAGGTTACTGCCAAACCACCAGGCAGAAACAAGTGGGAATGAGCTTTCCCTCCTGCCAGATACCTTGAGCGGGCCATTGTTCAAGCTGTCTTCTGCAGCATCCCCAGGGAGTGAGCCAAACACCTGGGTCAGCTAGAATAAAAAATCCTTCCCTGCCCAACAAAAAGCAGCTCAGAGCACAGGTTAGTGTTTTGTATGCTGAGGGATTTCACTCAGATATCCAGAGCAGCTGTGGGTTGTTACACTAGCACTCCTTGTCAGCTGTCTCCACAAGACCCCATGGCCTCTCATCTTCAGCAAATACAGCAAGAAGGGAGTGTGAACCTGGTGACCACCATTATTGCAGCTCCACTTGTCATCAGCTGTTCATTGACTGATGGCTGTATTTTATGGATGCGTTTCTCCAGCATCCTTGACAAAAGGACAGAGCAGAGCGTCTCCATGCCTTCAGTCAGATGTGCCAGAGTCATTTGAGAGGCCTCTGGGCATTATTCTGCACTCTAGAAATTTGTAGAATTTGCCATTCAAAGCTCAGCCCATGCAATTTGCTAGTATGAAATCTAAGGATTCCCTCTCATGGGAAACGTCATCTATGGAAAAGATTAAGGCACTAGTTCTAACAGGCAGTTCAGTTATTCCATGACACAACTGATGAAAAATAGGAATGAGCTATACTAGCAACATATGTATTTATTTAACAGATAATCATGTCACTGGTATGTATATATTTTTGCATGTGTGTATACATATATATACATATATATTTTGAAAATAGCTAAACAGTAAGACAGGATATTGGAGTACTTATAGGATATTGGAGTACCTATCTACCGAACAGCCTATCCATCTATCTGCTGCTTTATGTCCCAGAAAATAGATATTATACATGTGATCTGGATAAATCTTTTGAGATTCATTGGGCCAGAAGTGGTTCACAATCCAGTCTTTCCATGCTCTCTTCGAAGTCAGCAGAGAAAAAAAGCCACAAGGGATGCAGTTCCCAACATTTTCAGATGAATACCATTGTCCCAAGAGCCTAGTTCAGATCCTGCAGACACCTGGAGTAACATGATATGAAACTTCCACTGTTTCTCACTGTGGAATTTGTTTGATTTATCTTTGTTGTTTTTCTGATAAAGCTGAAAACTATTTCTGACAGCTGTGCAAAGAGAAGCAGGCCAGGGGCTCAAAATAGTTTCCTGAGATGAAGATTGTGGACCTACATTTCCTGATGAAAACCTGTGGGATGGTGGCTGTTCATCAGCCCCTTAACTATCAGAGGCATGTGATGCTTTCCTTATCCCGTAGCAAAAATACACCAGGGTGCTGGGTGGCTTTGGCACCTAGAGTGGGGTCTATGGATGCCTCAGTGCTCCTGACAACTCAGACCTCTGCATGAGGTCATTTCACAACACATTATGTCCTTTAAAAGTGCTGACAAGACAGTGGCTCCTACTGAGATGGGAGAGGCCTTCAACCAGGCAAAAGCCACCTAGCAAGTAGCTGCACTGGGCTGTGGCTAGATAGTTAATCAAGGCACATTTTTGCTGGACGTCTCTCCAGGGGGCCTTCTCCCCATGCTGACTAGTTATGTGGCATTGTACAGTGCAGCTCCACGATGTTAATGAGTGCTTCAAGGGCAAAAGAAAAGGCAGCAATGGCATAAGATGGCATGACACCAGGGCATGACTTCAGCTGGAGATTTGCAGCAGCAGGCCAAAGACTCCCAACAAACAAGGCAAAGTCTCAAAACATCTACTGTGATCTGTTTGACACTGCCTACTCCAAACTCCAAGTCATCCCTGACTTTATGTGGGGATATAACTCATCTATATCTGTGGAAAATTAATAAAGATATGATCTCCCAGTTCTCACTGATGTTCTTGCATAGTGACTGCTTCACATATGTGAAGCTTAGAGAAACTGAAAGGAGACACTGCTCTGCTTGGCTACCCGTGGCACTCTTGTGCTGTGCAAATAGACACCTTTCCCTGGAGAGCTGTCTCATGTTCAGAGTGATTTTGGGGGAAGAGTGTTCAGGGCAGTGAAACCGTGAGACTGTTAGTTATTCCCACTATGCCAGACACCCAAAAAACCACTAGTGATCCTTAAAAATTTGCATATGCTTCTCTCTAAAGTACTACAGGTTTGAATCATGATTAAATGATGATCCTGCCAGGGAAACAACAGCAAACATTAAGCAGAATTTCTTGGTCCTGGAGTTTGGCAATGGGAAAAGGATATGGCATCCGTTCCCAGGTTTCAATACAATTTCTCCAGTAAAGCCCAGAAAGGTCTAATGCAAGTTTATCCTTTCCTCTGTGTGTGGAGCACATTTACCCTCTGCATAGCATCACTAGAAGAAAACAACACAAGAAGCTTTTATTAAACTAATGACAGACAGGACTGCTCCAGAGGGCAAATGAGCACCCCTGAGTCAGGCCACTGTGCTCTGGAAGTCTCTTCAGTCAGGACTGGCAGAATCTGCCTCCTAGCCGAACACTTTCCATACTCAGCACCCACTGAATCCCTCCAAGCTGCCAGGACTCTGGCTTCAATTGCAACATCACAAGGGGATGGGAGCAGCTCTTTGGAGGGGGTATCTGCCTGCAGTCTCATGGACAAGAACAAGGCAACACTTGAGAATGCAAAATAAGTTGTCTGAGATTCAGTTGCTCAAACGTAGGTGCTGTGTGAGCTACCCTGGGATATATTTGCCAGTCTCCAGTTGCTACTTTGCAATGGGGCAGTGTCCCAAAGGACCTACGTTAGTTATCTTTGTTATCCATGTGTCTTGGATATCTTAGCCATCTGAGATGGCCCTGTGAATTAAGATTTAGGCAATCAACTGCCTTCCCTACTGTCTCTGGAATACTTTGGTTGTTACTATGTCCTGTTCTTATAAAGGTGTTTATACATTATTCCAGCCTACAATTCCTGTCCTTCCCACAGCCCAGTAAAAAGCATTCAAATGAAACATGCATCCCTTGAAAACATCCAGGTTGCTCACAGCAACCAGATTGCCATGGGGCGGTAATGCAAAGGCTTTTTTTAAGTCAATGACAGCCTTCATATTAGAGCTCTGACAGAACTACTGATTCATAAAATAGCTGCTATTCCAGGTGAGGAAGGGCCATAAATCACGCTATGAACCTTTTCCAGAGCTGGAAATGCCAACATTAAGTTTTTATATGTCACTATTTTATGATTTATATTACAGTGAAGACTTCTAGTGCCCTGTTGCTCTTAGTGCAAGCCCAAAGGTTCAGTATTGTAAATGGGGCAAATTTTGTGGGAGAGGCAATGCCATTAATTAACCCAGTGGAAACCTTGGGAAGAAATGGACAGGCTTTTCTGGACACAAGCCCTTCTTCACACCTCTGTACCAGGTCTGAAATGGCTTTTGGTGCCCCCAGGCTCTGTGCATGTTCCCAGTCATATTGCTTAACATTGCTCCTTTGGCACTTGAGTACAAACCCAAGTCCACTCACAAGTTCCAGCTAGCTCCAAGCCCAACGTGTTTGGAGTAAAGCCTGTGTCAGACACAAATTTGGGGTGAGATGCGAATTAAGGCAAAGAGAAAGTTCAAACTCATACCATCTCTCATCATGGACCTAAGAGTGTGTCTGCAACACGGATCAACCTCAAGAGCACCAAGGGCTGATGGAGTCATTCACAGCCTGGATTCAGTGAGCACACCCAGGAGCAGGGGTGGGGACGCACTGTCTGTGAGCCATGGTTCAAACCAGGCTCCAGGCTTTGCTTTGGTCAGTGCTCCACCTACCAGTGTAGACATATCCAGAGGAACTTAATGGTACAATGCAGTACTAACCTCGTCTCCTCATGAGATACTTTGTCCTTCCATAGCCATCTGGATGACACTTCAGCAATGTTTTACTGTAAATCTCAAAGCATCATAATCATAATTATCTCACATCTATTCATAACTGTTATCAATGCCCTGGCAGGCTTGGCTGAAGCTGGTATTAACTGTTTTCCGACTTGGTAGT
Source organism: Athene cunicularia (assembly GCF_003259725.1). Lineage (NCBI taxonomy): Eukaryota > Metazoa > Chordata > Aves > Strigiformes > Strigidae > Athene > Athene cunicularia. Next base: position 21,097,730 of record NW_020799091.1, on the reverse strand, counting down.
AAATTTTAAGTGATAGGCATTATGTCCGGTAGCATTATGTATCTGTTGAGTTTAACCCTCTTGTCTCTTTCCTTTGGACCTTAAACATGCTTTATTATATCAAATAGCAATTAACATTCCTCAGGGGTGAAGGTAGCTACATGGTGTGTTTACTGAGGCGGCCAGCTGTCGCCACTTGGCAAGCAACTTTTATCATAAGCTGGTTGAATTTAACATATATCAGCATTTATCAGCCCAGACTTTGTCAGTTTTATAAATGAAAACCAAGGGACAATAAATCATTTGGTGCCCAGATGGAACTGCATACATCAGCGAGCATATTTACCAGGCCGGGTGGATTCAACCAACAAAAGGCACCTACAGTTTTGTTATTTAATCTGTGTTGAATATAACCTCAGATGTCTTTTTCTGGTGCACAACCTACATCTGAAAGCTTTGGTAAGTTGTGTGCTGGATGGTCCCATTTGTTTTCTTCTACTGAGCTGGCCACTTCAGAATTCACTCCTGCTCAGTAATACATGAACATGTCTGCTGACTTCTGTTGGAGTGCATTTGACTCAGCATCCACAGCATTATTAATAAGTCTCCTCACTTGTAGGGAATGAAGCACAGAGCTGGGAGGAGGAACACAATCAGGAGGAACACAACACAGAATCACAGAATTGTCTAGGTTGGAAAAAACCTTGAAGATCATCCAGTCCAACCATTGACCTAACGCTGTAGTTCCCAACTACACCAGATCCCTCAGCGCTGTGTCGACCTGACTCTTAAACACCTCCAGGGATGGGGACTCCACCACCTCCCTGGGCAGCCCATTCCAACGCCTAACAACCCCTTCTGGAAAGAAATGTTTCCTAATATCCAGTCTAAATCTTCCCTGGCGCAATTTGAGTCCATTCCCTCTTGTCCTATCACTTGTTACTTGGTCAAAGAGGCTCATCCCCATCTCCTTTCAGGTAGCTGTAGAGGGCGATGAGGTCTCCCCTCAGCCTCTTCAAGCCTCTGTTCTTAGATGGCTTAAACATAAAGAATTGGTTTATCAATTTGCAATCATGCTTTACTGCAGCTTCAACAGGCATCCTCTGAATCTTCCATGATTAACCAGGACTCATAGATGACATATACACCAGTAAATCAAATGGTTCAGAGAGCAGATACTAGGGATAAGTAACAGGGTGCTGCTCACATCCATACAACTAAATTCTTTTCCACTCTGCAGTGGGTGGTTCATCCATAGCAACTACTGGGAACAGCTCTGTGCTACTCCTGAACCACATCCAGGCTAGCTGTCATGGGATGAAACTCTGCCAGGGAGTGTGCTGCACCATTAAACAGTGCAGGTAGTACAGGACAGGGGCCAAACCCTGCATTTGGACATAATTTAGGTCATGCATCACTGCCCTTGCCTTGGGCAAGATTGAAGAGGGGACATGTTTTGTGGTCATTGATTTAACACAGCCTGGAAGATGAGGCTGATACAGTGTATAGCAGCATAGAAAGGCCTCTAGAGCATAATCTTCACTTCATCATTGCATCCACAGTCCATAATGCTGATGGAAACTCACCCTCAAAGAGTGTTTACAGTTGTATGTCAAGGCAGGAACTGGAAAATCTGAGGTTCAGAAGCAAACTCTCATCTGCCACATCAGCGTGTCAAAAGGGAGGACAGACAGAGAGGGCTGTAAGGCAATAACTATCAGTGAGGTTCATTAAGACTGTATTTGTACTGTTCAATAAAAAAGGACCAGGGAGCCATGTCTGGTAAAAACATTGAATGGCTCAGTGCCAACCCTGCAGCGGACTAACCTTTCCCTTCACGGGGAGCTGGGTGGAGAGGCCTAGCCATAACAGCAACAGGGAGGGAGGTAACACCTAAGCAATGTGGCCAAGGAGGGGTCGAGGACCCAGGCTCTCCCTAGCCTGTATTTAGCAATTTGTATCATGCTGTCAAGTTGAGATTTACAAGAAGCCATGGATCAGGCCCTCAGAGCTCCTTGCTATGACAGTACTGCTCTTTTTACTTGACTGCAGTGATGAAAAATCCTTGTGCTAATGTGCCTGGAGCCACCTGCTTGACAGCATGAGCACAGGCTGGTTCACTTAAGAGCTGGGAGACCTTCCATGATTTTCCCACAGTTCAGCCCAGAAGGAGAATGTTTCACAGATGGCTGGGTTGATTTTGCCAGTCTCAGAGTGTCCCAGTGCAAAGAATGGTGAGCTACGCTCTCACAGGAACAGCAGCTGGCATGTGCAAGAAGGGAGGACATAGTAATGTTGTGGGCTGTGCAGTGAATACTCTTGCACCAGGTGGGATTAACCTGAGCACAGAAACCTGAGTTAGCTGCAGTGCAAACATAGCCATAGCAGAGTACAGAGTAAAGTATTCAACTTTTTTTTTTTCTTTTAAATATACACATATCTTAAAACTTCCTTCTGGTTTCCTTCCTTCAACGTAATTTTATAGCAGATCTTTTATGTCAGGCTTTTCCAAGGCCTATGTGTGACAAAATATTTGCTGCTTATTTAATTATAAATCTTTAGATAATACCAGTTTTATGTCTTTTGACAATTGTCTTCTCCTCATTGTCTTGTTCTAAGCAGAACTTAAAAATGCCAGGGTTGTCTGCTTCCAAATCTTCCCTCCATGGATGGACCCAGGACAGTTTTAATGACAAGCAGCAGCTTATTGTTCATTCTTATTACAGTGACATGCAAATCCATTGGGAGGTGACAACAAAAGGAGACAACTTCTCCCAGAAACTTCCCAGCACATTTGCTGGCAAAGCATGCTCTCTCAGTGCCATTCCCACCAGTCTCCAAGATTACAGCATGAAAACAGTGGAGTTGAAGCATGAATAAAGACCAGGAGTTATGAATGTGGCAAAGAATAAGAGGTAAGGATGAAGCTTACACACATGATGCAGAACTCAAATAGCCTGAAGCAATGTATTAATTTACGCTGTGGGATGAGCTAATTGTTGTACACTGAGTTTACAGTTTTCTAAAGAGGGGCGTGCACTCGAGGGCTGTACAGTATTACCCATGCCTACAGCACAAGAATGGTTTCGTGAAAGATCAAAAGACCCAGATTCTTTTGAATCACTGTCCTTTTATGGGCATACAGCTGTGTGGTTTCCTTATCCAGAGACATTATGTGTGCTTGGCTATGCCCATGTTCACACCTTTCTTACTCCAGGATTAATCACACCAGCTCCCCCTGTCCCTTAGCATCTTTCCATGCTTTGCCAGAAGTTCACGAGTCCATAACAGAGCTCTAGATAGCTCTTTAATGTATTTTCAATAGAGTGTATATTAGATCAGGTACCCGCCCCTGGAGTGTTACTGGGTTTCAGGATAAATGCGATGGTGCTTCAGCAGCAGTTAGAAATGCTCAGCTGCAACATCATGATCTGCCTTAAGTGTACCATTATTTAGGGATGACTTTATAGTCATGCATAAACCAGATTTCAGTGGGATTTAACTAGTAATGCTTAACATATTTTAGTGCTCCAGAAACTTTTCCTGTGCATGCTGAAGAAATGAGGAGTAACTGACCCTACCTGGCTGGTCCAGGCAGCTCCTGGCCTTCCCAGAGCCTCTTCTAGGTTCATGCAGGGTCAAACGGCAAAATTAGAGAAATGAGAACAGCCCTCTCTAACTGGCCACTGTCACAGAGATTCTTGTGAGCCCTGGAGAGATGCTCCTGTCTCTTCCAGTCCTACTGAGCTGCCTGCCTGACAGCTAACCCTTAACCCTCCCTTGGACATTTCTGCCCAGCTGCAGGAGGTTTGCCTTCTGTATTAGTGCAGGCTCACAGGTATATTCTGTATCAATACAGGCTCACATCTTTCTGGTGAAAAAGCACCTGGATCTAAGGGAATATGGCAGTTATGAACCATCTTGTGTAAAAAAGCACTACTGTCACCAGCCTCTTCATACCTAAAATCCAAGGAAAAATCTTGCTACTCTGCCACAGAGAAACACACTGGAGAAACTCTTCTACTCCTCTTCAGAAGGAAGAGCATCGCGTTTCATATCACGGTCCTTTACCTTGAAGGATCCTCTGGAAGAAGCACGATCCAATATTTACAACTTCTTGTAACCTGCCAGCAGCAGCTCAGGGCGCTGCTCAGCGGGCAGAGAGCAGATCCCCCGACAGCCTCAGGACCACACCGTGGTGGTGCCAGGCATCAGCAGGGTGGACCCTTGGCTGGTTTGGCCATTCGAAACGACGCTTTGAACTCTGCCAACGACAAGGTAGTGGCTTTTCTTCAAGGACGAGTCCTGTATGACCTAACGGTGCTTTAAATTTGCCTTGCAGCAGCTTTCCCTGCAGGTTTCTGTGCGCACCCACGCACAAGCTCACCCGTGTCGCTGTGTGCCTGACCCAAGGAGGAGGAACAAGGCGGGGGAAGGCGGCGGTGGGTCCCCACTGCGGGACTCGGCAGCCTTGCGGCGGGGCCGCCCCGCACCCCCGGAACCGCCGCCCGACGCCGAGAGGCCGACGCCGACCGCTGCTCCTGTGCACAGGACTCCTCCCGAGCCTCCATCTCCTGCTCCCTCCATGTAGATCACACGCTTGTGGGAAACCTGTGACTCTGCCTTCCGTGTCTGGTGATTAAATCCTTCTCCAAAGCGACAGACTGCATTAAAGCTTGGGTTTGCTCCAAGGGTCGTGGAAGGTACCTGTAGAATTTACAGACCAAATCAGTCATTTAATTTCTCTCCGCAGCCTCTGACCTATTAACATAATAACAGAAACCAGAAGAACTTTGTTTTTCCGTGGCATACGGTTATGAATCACGTTGTCACTGCGCCTGCAGCGCTGCCCTTAATGAATACATTCAGGCATGCCCACGAGTCCCTGCGCACGTTCCCATACGCACTCCGTTGTCGTATAGCATTAATTAACCTTGTTTAATGGGCTTGCAGTGATGGCTTGCAGCTCCGCATCCCCAGCAGGATGACTCTTGCCATAAGCAGCAGGGATGCAGCAGGAGAGATGGCCAGATGTTTGTCTGAGGGGATGTGTCTAGGAATGCGTCTCCGCACTGGGAGAGCCTCGACAGCCAGTTCTACCAGGAGATCTGGGCAAGCTGGAGCCATGGGCTGAGGCCAACTGGAGGAGTTTCGCTAAGGGCAAATGCGGGGTGGTGCACTTGGGCCACAACAACCCCCAGGAGCACTACAGGCTTGGGGAGGGGTGGCTGGAGAGCTGCCAGTCAGAGAGGGACTGGGGGGGTTGAGAATGAGCCAGCAGTGTGCCCAGGGGGCCAAGAAGGCCAATGGCATCCTGGCTTGTGTCAGCACTGGCGTGGCCAGCAGGGACAGGGAAGG
>NW_020799091.1:21079899-21092343 GCF_003259725.1 Athene cunicularia | reverse complement strand
CGGCGGCGGCGCAGAGGGGTCCCCTGTGCACATCCCCCCGCTGAGCTCACCCCGGTGGGTACTTCCCTCCCCCCAAAACACTCGCATCTAAACAAAAATACCCCACCAAGAAAACTCTCAAAAACAACCCCCTAGCTCTGCTCTCGCCCATGTTTCCCCCGGCTCCAGTTCAACATCCCGCTCCCCAGCATCACCGTCCCTTGTGCAGAGGCTGGCCCCGACGGCACAGCGAGCTGCCCCGGCTGCCCCACAGTAAAGTGCCGGGGCGAACGCTTGTCCCCCGTCGCGGAGCGCTTGGCCCGGCTTTGGGCAGAAGGCCCGGTGCTGGGCAGCCCTGCTCTGGTCACAAGAGCCGGGCAGGAGGGATCTTCCCTGGAGGTGTGTAAATTGAGGCAGCTCCAACTTTAAACTTCAGTCAAGCCTCACAGGCAGTGTTCAGCTTCTGGGCTCTGGGGAGAGGGAACGCATTTGTCATAATTTCTGACATCAGTATTTCTGGTGAGATTGGCATGGAAGGTAATCATTTCCATCTCAATATTTACATCACTGGCTGAGAGATTTGCTTCAGCTTTCTGCTCCACCAGTCATCATAACGGGCAGGTTATTGTCACCGTTATTAATACTACTTATGATGATAAACACTGCTATTAATATCCTGCCAGTGTCAAGCCAACATTTAGACACCTAATAGCAGGTGCTCACCTTAAATACTGCTATCTAAAAGGAGTTTCACCTGAGTTAGGCAACCATCCAGGACAGACCTGAAGACAGAGCCAGGCACCCCAGAGCCTGTCTTCCCCATAGCCCTGCTGCCTCCGGGGCTGTCCTGGTGGAGAGTATCCTGCCTCTATTTTCTACTTCTCTTATCCAGACGTACCAGTGATTTTATTTCCTTTGCTGATGCCAAATTAATCAGATCCTATGAGGTTCTGTTGCACTTTTGGGGTGAAATTGCAGCCCCACTTGGATTAGATCCATCTCACAACAGAGTATCCTCCCATTTTGGGATGTTTTATGCGTTTTAGAGGACAAAGACATGACCGTTAAGTTTGCACATAGTGTTATTCAAAGCAGAGGCTCTGTGTTAGGAATACAATAACCCAGGCAGGGAGCAGCAATCTCTGTTGTTGTTTATTTAACAAAGGGACCTCAGGAAACATCGTGAGTGCAGCCAGTGAGCCGTGGCATGTGTGACGTGCCATGGAAGGGCTCTGCGTGCTGATGTAAACCTGTGGGTTTCCGTAAGCATATAGGAGAGCACAGAAGCATGGACCACATATTGGGCTAGATGCTGTACAAACAGAGGACACAACAGGTCTCCCTCCCCTCAGAGGACAATGAATAGAAGAGCCCAGAGATGGCTCCAGGCAGTTGGGACAGGGAAGGTGCAAGGGCCCATGAGACAGCAGTAGGGGAGGGATGCAGCCACCAGGATCAGCATGTTACATGAGTCAGGAAAAGAGAGCTCATGGTGCTGAAAGCTCATGGTGCTGGTGGTGTATTCCTGGAAGCTTTTCAGGGCTGGAGAGCAGCCAGAGATAGAGCATGGAGATACTGCTTGAAATAAAGCCAGGGATAAAAGAGAGAGTACCTTGGGCAAGTCAAGGAGGGAGAACATCCAATTTGCCTGGTCTGACCAGCTCACACTGTGAGCTCTAAAGTCCTGTCACCTGGAGCAGCTCTCTGGGACTTAAAAGGTGGAAAGTGGTCCCTACAGACTGACACATGGTCCCACAAATACACCTGTACCAAGCAGATGAGGGATTCCCAAAGAGAGAGAACATCACAGTTGGACTGACAATGCAGCATCACACACAGATAATGTGGCCAAAAGAGAAGTCCCTGAAGTCGCTGGTGGAGAGGGCTTGCCAGCCATTTGGAGTTACCCCAGACTAGTTAATATGAGTGAAGAAATAAATATACCTCTCCTTGAAGAAAATGCCTTGGGTCATGTCCTCAGACAGAAAGGTATTCACATCACCTGCTCACTGCTTTATGCTCAAATCTCAGTGGAGCTGTTGCTGTAACACCACGGGTGAGGAAACTTCAGAGCTGGCAGCTTGAACACTGAGACTGCTGTTTTCCACAGCACTTGGACAAGTAAGAGCTTGCCCATAAATGGGAACTTCTGCCAGCCAGATTGTGTTTTAAAGGTATCTTTTCACCAAAAGCTCAGGTGTTTTTCTTCTCCCACCCTGTAGATGCAGATTTAGATAAAGAGCTGGCCAAAGGGATCTTCAAATCCCAGTGGAAAAGTGTGACATATCCACCTGGAAGTATTAGACGCACACAAACACCAGTTTGCTTTTCAGTCTGTTCGGGTCCTGGATGAGAAACCCAAAAGCACTTTTTAGAATCAGCTGCTGACTTCAATTTCACACACTTGTGATGCTACTGTGTAAACAGAGCTTCTGACCAGAGTCAGCATATCCCAGGGGATGGCTCCACAGCTCCACTGAGCAGCCTGGAGCGTGCAGTGGAGGGCACATACAGCCCTTCAGCTGTCTTTCCAGCTGATCTGGGTTCTGGTGCCTATTTCAGCACCGTCAAATATAACATTGACCATTCTACTCTATTTGCTGAACCATCCAAAACTGCACTTGCCAGATAAAGCAGTGTCCAAATTCTGCTTCAGAAAAAGCAGTGTTTCAGCAAGGAACGAGGACTTTCCCACTGATGAGTTTGTGAAGACTGTAAGAGGCTTAGCTAGACCTTAGGATAAAAGGTGCCAGAGAAGATATTCTGTAGTCAATCACATGTAAGCACCTGGTTTCTGAAAGCACTTAAATTACCCTCAGTAATGGGTTTAGATGATTGGAGTAAATCCCTTCCATCATCCTCCTAAGTCAGGGTTTGGTTTGTTTCTATAGGGTGCTCATACTTCTCATGTGCTGCTTCCAAGGAGACCCTGCCGAGGCTGATAAGCAACAGGGAAGAAAAATTCCCTTGTCACATGCTCATTCCCATAGCTCTGGTCTGGAGGTGGGCAGGACAGGGATGAACATGCTCATTTCACAGCCCTGGACATTCTTCCTCTGGATCTCTTTCTAGTCTGCCTTGCACTGTTGAATAGGCTCACACCAGTTATGAAACTGGTTCATCATGATTGGAATGTGCTCAGTCATCACTTTTGCATCCAGCTGAAGATGTTTTCCCTCCACACCCTGTCCCAGCAGCTCTTCAGGTCCACTGCCTCTGATTGCCTTAACTGAGTTATTTAAGTGTAGCTGAAGAAATGCAGTTGGTCCAGCTAAGGAAGTTAGTTCAGTGAGCAATAAATCCCCAGGGGTTCCTCTGCCTCACTCCTGGTATTGAGAGTGCATCCAACTACACTGGAGTTGGTCTTTCTAGACTGTCTTTGTTGCAATGGTTTTCAGGGACTGATTCAGGTGGCCTGGCCAAGACACATCCTGCAGCAGGAGATAACTCCTGCCATACAGGGATTGTTTGTCTGACTCTGGACGGGGAGCCTGGCCAAGTAGCTGTGGTACATCTTCAGTGTGGGTCCTGCAGCTGGTGGGAGTATTCCCATCTTCTTATTGATGCTGTGCATTAGCAAGCTGCATGTGGGTGGTTCACACAGATCATTGCAGGTCATCCCAAGTAACAAGAGATGGAATGGGACTGTGAGATATAACATCTCAAGCCAACACAAGCACAGAGAAGAACCCAGTGCACAGAACGCAAGGCCTTGGGCAATGTGAGACATATTCGGTGCACTGCTGAGGAGCTCACACACTTCTCAGCATAGGAAGGGTTCTCCTTTTGTGCCCTGTGCTGGTGGATTTTCTTTTTAAGTACCTTCCACCATGGACTAATCAATTCATTTCCCTCCCAGATGGGTGGAGGCAGACCCTGTGCTAGTGGATTTTGCTGTGCACTCTGCCAGACAGCGCCATGGTCGTGCTCAGCAGCTCAGGAGAGGACATCCACCTGTCCCTACTGCTCTGAAAACCTCCTTGACAAGTAAAGCAGTAAAGGAAACGCTGTTTTGGGCTTGGTTCTTTGCCATTTTATTTTCCTTTGAGATATTCATATTTTAGTTTGTCTGATGCTCTCCAGCTAATTCTAGACTTTGAACTCCTGACCTTACCAAACACTCCCAGCTACAAGTGCCTGCAAAGCCATGGTAAGAGTCAGTGTGATTGCAGACATTTAAAGGATAGACAAGTCATGAATTTATGGGCTGCTCAGTGGCATTTTCCAGCCTAGCTGACCTCTCATGTCTTTGAATCTGCTAGAAATCATAACAGAGCATTTCCAAAGAGTTAAAAGAAACCCTCCAGCACAAGAAACATGTAGTTTATCTTTGTACACTATGTCATTTTGTTCTACTAGGTGCTAGTCTGATCAGAAGGTACATTGTGCAGCTGCTGGGAGGATACCCATCCTCTTATTGACCCAGTGAGTTTGTGTTGAAACCATGCAGACTGGAAAGTTTAGGGATGCTGAAAGGTGCTGAAAGGTTACATAGGTTCCAGTATACAGGATGCAGTCATGGGTAACATTTTCATTAAGGTTTCATAGAAACCTCAGGAGTTCCCTGAGCTGCAAATGGAGGCTGGGAGAAATATCATGTATATCAAATTTGTTCCTGCAGTCGTCCCTAATGCTCTGCATTTGTCCACTGTCAGAGTCAGGCCAGACCTTTGGCTCAACCCAGTATAGTTACTCTTTTGCTTCTGCTGTTTGGAGACAGTATGGGTTTGAAGAACCAACAGAGAGAGGCAGCAAGCTGAGTGCTGGGTCAGTCCTAGTGGTTAGTATCAGGCTGGCTCAGCAGCTCTGTGATCCCCCTTAAAGCCCAGAGCTGCACTGACAAATAGTGCAAAAAGAGAAAATTGTTCTGCCAAATTAATGCTCTGAGATCATCTCGCACTTACCATTGGGCACACAGCTCTTCAGAAAAGGTGGGTTTTGAGTGTTCGGTGTAAGGAGACATTTTTAGTCTCTAGATTATGTTGCCACAGCCATCTAGTAAGCTTTAATAAGTTTATTTTGTAGAGCAGGACAGTGTTGCCATGTGGTTGGTTTGTTCAGTGAAAGCATCTCTTTGCAGAGGAAGAAGATGATGTTTGGAGCCAAGACTGTGGTGGCTCAGCTTGGATGAACAATTTCCAGGAATGTGTTTACTTTGGTAAATGAGGTGGCTCATCAGAGCCTGGAATAGTTCAGCCCTGAGTTACAAGGTTAGGACAATGGCTCTGTGATCTCCAAGTTATCAGTGTGATTATCCTATGGCATTAGAGAGCTTCTCTGCTACCCAGGGAAGGAGGGCTATGTCAAAACCAGGGAAACAGTCATGCCTCTTCTTGGCAAGAAGTCATGTATTTGGTGAGCAATACAAGCTGCTGACCAGCAATCTGAGGTCCTGATCCTACAAAATCACATAGAGATGCTGTTCACAGAAGACCCCTACTGCCTTCTCCAGCATCCACACTTCCATGATTCTGTGAGATGGGAACAGTTCATCAGTTTAAAAACACAAGCTTCATCACCCCCAAATACCATTTCTGCTGATTGTAACTACACCAGTGAGACAGCGATGCTGCCCAGAGCACATGGCAAATATCCGTGGCATTCACGCATCTCCCAACTCAGATCTGTGTACTTTTGAATATCCTCAGTGACCTGAAGTTGTGTGTCAGAGTAGCTTCATTTTAAATGGTGTCCCAATGCCATTTTTTATACCTCTGGCTCTCCAGAGGACCAACGGAGTGATGAGCTTTGGACCACGGAGTTGCTTTAGCAATCCAAATAAAAACGAAGGTTGGGACCTTGTTCGTATGAAGCAGATCCAGCTCTAGTTACCATGACACCATGACAATCAACTTGTTTACTGCTTCAAGGTACAGTCTAAACATTCTTGGCATGTCATTTGCATAGCAATATCCAGAATGCTTTGTGTCACTCTACTGTATTCGAGCTCTGCAAACTCACTGAAAGGTTTCTTTACATGTATGCTTAACTAAAGAAAAAGAAAGGAAGAGAAAGGACAAGAGAGCTTAAATTTTGGTAGCACGTTTCATACGAAGTGTAACCTAAACTGTGTGTAAAATTAAACATAAGAGCTGGATATACGTCCCCCATATGTTCAGGGGAAACAGGGATGGGAGTAGTTATCAAAGGGTGGAAAACAACCTAAGAAAATCCAGGGCTCATTCTGTCAGAGTATTTAAGCATGTGCTTAACTTTAAAGAGGTGAGTGTCTGAAATACAGGAAAGAAAACTAAAGACATAGAGAAGAAATAAAAGATAGATTAGTAGAAGAGAGAATAATCATGATGGGGAGTCAGCTTGGCTGTGTGAGCGGGCAATGCTGCAGAAGGGCCAGGATGGGTGTGCAGGGCAAGGGTGTTGTTGGCTGGGAAGAGCTGGTGGGTCAGGGGGGTGTGTGGAGAGCTGTGCCAGGATGCTGTGTACAGGGAAGGCAGCGTGGCACTGAGTGATGCGCTGGGTATCAGCTGGCATAAATTGATGTGGGTCCTCTGCACTGAACTAAGCTCTGCTTGCTCACCACTGCTGGCAACCTGAGTGTTGTCTTCAACAGTTGTGCAGAAAGGGCTGGGAGTGAAACAGAGCCCCAGAAGGTCTCTGGAAGGTTGGAGCATGGGGAGAAGACAGGAACCGGGGGAAAACTTCTGAATGATGGGGTAAATGGCTGAGAGCATGCAAAACTGGAGCTGCAGTCAGATAGGGGGGTGGGGATGTTACTGGTCAGTGCAGAGTGGAGGAGGGGTGGGGGGAGCTGGAAGCTCTGGAAGTAACACTAAGCAGATGTGCAGGAGCAGAGTAGGCTTTTGGGGGAGCTGGAGCAGCTGGAATCTGTGTCAGGAGAGATTAAATCAGCTCTGCATGGGGCCAGGGTAGGACTCAGACAGGCCACAGACACCGTCAGGACCATTTCACTGTAGTCATAAGCACCTAGGTCTAAGGCATGAGGTCCGGTATGTTTGACAATGGCACCTCTGCAGCTGCCTTGTCTTCCCTCCATGTCCATAGCACAGCTAGGCTTGGGGCTGCTCATACTCAAAACAGCATCCTGATGCCCAGGAACTAAGGACAGGAGTGCCTCACATCATCAGCTTTCATTTACCTACCCCCTAGTAGAATGTGGCATCCTCCCAGCTTGGGCACTTAAGAAAATTCAGATTTGCCACAGTAGCATGGAAGATAAGTATTTTTTGTGGATTTTGTGAGCTGTGAGACTCTTTTTGACTTGGAAATCAAAGCTGGTTTTCTCTGGATGAATTTACAGTAAGGCACATTAACATTTCGGTGTCTTCTAAAATAAATGATTCTGCAATTCCATATATTGCTCCTAGCTGAGACCACGAGACTCAAGAGACAATCCACAACAGATGTGGGCAGCCTGTTCAGCGGGACAGCATTAGAGATCAGGCAACAATGTGGCTACTTCCAGGCTCTGACATTGCTTCCAGATCAGCATACATCAAGCAGACAGACAGCAATTCATGCCAAGCATGAACTGCAAAGCTACCTCTCCAATAAAACAGGCATATTTGATGTGGGGTTATTTTTCTTTCTCAGCTTTAAGTAGTGAGAAGACTCGGGTACAGAATTCAAGTGTGCTGATTCCTGCCTCGGGACTCAGTGCAGCAGTAGGAGCATTTTTGGCACCAACACCTATAACGAAGAGTGCTATAACGAAGAGCACAAATCCCTCTGAAGCATGTGTGGATAAAACACTTGTCCGTTACTTCTGCAGGGGGGTGCTGCCTTGTCTCCTTCCCATCCAAGTAGAGAAACCTGCACACCATAGAAGAACTAGAGCTAAGATAAAGTTCATACAAGGACAGTGTGCTGTGGTAGCACATTATAAGCTAAACAAACAAACAAATAACCAAACTAAGAGTTATTAACAGGGTTTTAAAAGACACAAAAGATGTAGCTCACAACTGAAATTCAGTTGTTCCAAGTCCAGGTTATAACACGATTATTTTATCTGGTAAACTACACAAGCAAATATCAGTGGTAAACACCAAGGGTGAAATATCTATCTGGTGAGATATCTAACCTCTTCAGATTTGATGCTGCCCATGGTTATTTACATGGTTAGTCACACTCTTCATTGAAAATTCAACTCCTCACTTGTGTATGTAACATCCTTAATAAGCATTGGTGGCTTTTCCAGCATTGAGAATCGAATACCTGCAAGCACCAGCACAGAATCCAATCTGAACACTGCTCTGTGGTGAAGCAGCATGATCAGATGGTGTGGTTGTGTCCACCTTCAAGCTAGGCAGACTTCTGTGAGCATATAGCGTAGCTGACCCAAGTCAGCAAAATGACAGAGCTAATTGCTCCAGCATGACCTTGGAACACGTCTGGGACACGCTTACAGATCAGACAAGTGTCCATCATCTTCTACATCCTCATCATCCCAGTTGTCACTCCTATTAGCAACCACCGCAGGCAATGAGCCCTTCTGACACTCTAGCTACGCCTGTACAGTCATCAAGATATGGACACCAGTAAAGCAACAGCTCTGGTCTGAAAGTGTCTTGTCTAGTGCAAAGATCAGAGATCAGACTGAATGAGATGGATCCCAGGTACATATTTGTGCCACTCTTCAGGTAACATCCTCCCTACCTAATTCAGTCCCTGTACCTCCTTTGCACCACCTGGCTTGAGGAGACGTTTTCTCCCCAGAGTTACTGATTCCAGTGGATTTCCTCTGGGTTTGTATCATGCTAAGTGCAAAATGAATATGACTTTAAAGAAAACCCAAACAATACACAGACATACATTTTACCATACTATGCTCTCTGTTTAATTCTTCTGCTCTGCCTTGCACATTACAAACCACCCAAGTGCCCATATGCACATCTTGCAGGTCTATATGGGCCATCTGGTATTCTTTGGCATTTACCTGAGCATTGACTGGAAAGGGGTTTCTTTAAAAAAAAAAAACAACAACAACAACAAAACAAAACAAAAAACAACACAAAACCAAGTGTGATCCAAGACACTGCACAGTTTTATAGCCTACCCAGGACAGGATCTGTCAAGTAGAGGCAGTTAGCCCTCCACAAAGGATACTTAAATCTTTTTAAGTCAAGCTGCATCCAGGTGTATTTGCACTGGAAGTCAGTGCTACCATGCATTCTCTCTAGCAATCTGGCTGTATCTGTCTGCTCTCCTTGTGCTTCAGGTGTAAATTATTCTGTCAAGAACCATTTCATGTGCCTGAAAGTGTGCTTAGTGCTGTTTCAGATGCTCTGGGGTATCTGACATCCTCACAAGGCTGGCAGAAGGGACCTACCTGAAGCAAACCCCAGTCTTTCCGGAGCAGCAACTGGAGGCCAATCCAGACCAGATGCTCCCTCCCAAGATCTAAAATGTTAGTACACAGCTATATTTAAGCATGGGAGCCACTACTCACTTTGCTGCAAAATGCCTAAAGTAATGTATTCATAGTCTGATGCTAATACTTGAAATAATTGGAAAGCAGAGACTGAGGAAGAGAATAGGCACAGGTCTGACAGGAGCAACTGTCTCCAAGGCATATTTTGGGTCCATCGTGAGATTCTTTTGATGTGTTTTTACAATTTGGTCTATACAGACTGGTAGTAAATACATGATGAAAATCCACTCTTTTTCATGTGTCCTTTGTTGAGAACAAGCCAAACAGAAAATGTCAAGAGGGAAAGGGGAAATTTGACAAAGCTACAACAGAGTAAGAAAAGGGATACGGCAAACTTAAGAATGAAGATTGTTTTCTGTTTATGATCATTGCTACTACTTCTTTTAGGGTTTGGGGGCTTTATTTTTATTTTTTAAGATGCATATATACTAGAGTATATATGGGTTATATAGTATATGGAGATATAGGGTACTTCCACAGTAATTAGATGTCCAGCACCAGGCAGTCACTCCTGTCTATCTACAGCCACATTAAGCAACAGGCCCAGTCATTTGCTGTCGTCGTCAGTGTCAGTATCCTAGGAGATCTCCTGATCTTGCATAATTACATCCTGATAAATTAGTACGTCGTGTTCATAGCAAAAACACTTTCAAAATTAATGTAATTGAGAGATAGCTATTGTTGATGTACCTGTCTTCAAATCATTAGGAATATCATAGAAAACCATTTTATTTAGGGTCTTCAGTTAACATCCATCTATATTTTAAAGTAATCACATTCACAGACAAAATGATATCATCATTACAGAATCAAATTTCATAGCCTCTCTCAGGAATTTAAGGATTAAAACTGAAGTCTTGTTACCCCAGTAAATTCGTAGGTAAGATTCATTTCAAGTAAACAAGAGTGAAAGACACACCCAGCTACCCCTGATGCAATGCTATTTTGAAGCAGAACCAGTCTGCTTACTCCAAACTATTCGACATCCATGGGATCAGCTTGGAGCTGACACTGTGTAAATACATTAACTGTAAATAAATTGAATTATGAAATTCCTGGATTAATAATGTTTTGTGGTTAAGAGCAACACAACTGAAAGTACCAATAGATGCTTTTGACCATAAATCTATTTGATCCAGCCTTTGTGTAGAATAAAATGTCTCAGGATAAAAATCAAAATCACATAAATATAAAAGCCAAATAATGCAAATGAATATTATGATAGCTCTAAGTACACAGGTATTTAGTGTTGAAAAGATTCTTCATTCTAAACCTTTGTTTTTTCAATTTCTCATGTTCATTTCCATTTACATTTCTCATGTTCATGTTTTGTGCCTGGACTGGTAAAGGGAGAGTGGTTGTGTGTGTGATGGGATGGGGTGCGGGACACTCACACTCATCAATGCCAATGGGTGGAAAAGGGAGCCCCAAGGACCAGCATCATCCTCTGTCCTCCTTCCTCTGCCAGGATAGCCACCTTTGCTCTGGGATAGAGCCTTTACAGCATGAACAGCATCCAAAGAGTCTCCTCTCTGTATTCTAGGGCAGAAATAATTCAACTTCTAGACAGAAATATGGTCAAAAAAGTATATGCAGGAAAATATTCAAACTCTCTTTGTAGATTTGCAAATGTGGTTCCCATCACAATCAGGAGAGACTGGGCATTTTAGATGCTAAAATGCTTAAGTAACTTTCAGAAACCTGTCGTCAAAATGGCTGGAGATAGAAAGTTGAAAATTGGCGTGTTATGACATTCGCTTTAGCAGAGGTGCCCACGCTCTTCCCGAAGCAAAATGACTTTAATTTGCCCAACCTCAGAGTCCTTGAAAACGACACTCTGAGCATTTGCCATAATGATTTCTCACTAAATTAGAAAAATGCCCAACTAAGGAGGGATTATCTCTGCATGTGGATGTGGCATAATGACTGTCAAGTGCACTGAGAGCCCCACTGGGCTTTGCAAGGTACACAGGGTCTGCAGCAGAGGCTAGTGTGTATTGGAGAATATTAATACTGTCTCGTTGGGGGCATCCATTGTGATACTCTACTGCTGTTCAGACAAAATTATACCATACGGGGGAATTCTCTTTGCTACTTTACATATATGAGGTACCTTTTAGGGCTGAGGATTAGTCCTAAATTGTCTGTCTGACAAACTCAGTCCATAAAGGATAGAGGCACATATGTGCACACACTCTGTAATGTGTGCACCCACTGGGACAGTGTCACTGCAAGGTTCTTCCTCACAGCCCATGTCCACTGTGCCTGCAGTGAGGATGTGCTAGTGAGCTTGCATCCACACACCCAGAACGTCTCCTACCTGCTCCCCAGAAGGAGGCCAGCAGCTCTGGTCCCACAGGACAAAATATGTTTGTCCCCCAGGTGTCCGCCTGCTGCTGCCCAAGCTTGATGTAGAGTGAGGAGAAATTTGGGTGGGTAATGCCGCTGCCTCACCATCCCTCTCACAAAGGTGAAAAACTGTCCTTGGCAGACAAGAATGTGGAGTGTTTGAACACAACTGCCACAACAGCACCTCAGTAGCAGCACTCAAATGCCCAGTGCGGATGTCCCTCACATCCCACTGCCAGCCAACTGCCTCAAACCCACGCCGCTGAAAGGCACAAGGAGCACACACACACATCTACAGATGCTTGCTGACTTCAGTGCCAGTGCCTGGTTAAAGAGGATGCCAAACCCCTTGGTAAACTCACATTAGGCTGTTTCTGTCTTTATTTTGCAGTGACTTTTCAAAGCAAGTCTGGTAAATGTGGGCAGTAAGAGAGGCTAAGGCTGGTGAGGCTGCAGGGCCCTGCTAAGCCAATTAGGGTCCCCTGAGTGGCCTTTCCTGTTGGAACTGGGCCACTGGGGAAGGACACACATCATGGGGCCAAGCACAAGGCAAGACTGACTGACTGACTCTTGTAGCAAGGTCAGGTTTTGATCTCTCATCTGCCAAGTTCATCCTCAACAGCCATGGGAAAAGGAGCCAGAATGATGCTGCCCACAGTGTATCGAGAGGAGAGGGAGAGGGAGAGGGAGAGGGAGAGGGAGGGGAG
>NW_020799091.1:21012604-21079849 GCF_003259725.1 Athene cunicularia | reverse complement strand
GGGGGGCCCTCAGGGACGGATGTCGCTGCGGGTGGTGAAGGGGAGAGAGGGCAAAAGCGTTAGCACGGACTGAGGTGTGTCTCCCCCTCGGGGGCTGGGGGGCTATGCCACCGCTGCCTGCGAGGGGAGGAGGCGTCGCACTGCCACTGCCTGGGGACAGCTGTACGGACATGGGCTGGAAAGAGGTCCCTCACCATTTTGAGGGACCAGCCGTTGCCTTTTGTGACGAGGCCCTCACTCTCCGGGGGAGTTGCCGTTAATATCTGGGTGTAGGAGGCGACACACCGACCTACACCATCAATCCCTAAGGAGAGTGTGGAGAGGGGCATCGATGGAGGGGGGGAGGGATGGAATCCTGCTGGGGTGGGACAGAACACTATTTCCAAGGAAACCACGTCCTTGGTAGGTCAGATGATTTGTGGGTGACAGTAATATTCCTCAGCCTAGCCCGAGAAATTATTTTCTAATGGCAAATAACAAAACGTGAATCAAAGCCAGTACTGACCCACAAGCCACACTGTGTGGTGTTTAGTCCAAAGAATGTGCCTTTTTACACTGGACAAACACACCCAGGAGCAAGACCACAAGGTACTTCTGCACCCCTTTAATTAACTTGTCCACAGATTGAATCCGAGTTTACATGAGTGACCAGAAATATATTTTTAAAAAATCACTGCTTTATCAACAAAATTGATTTTTATGACTGCTGCACTTTCCTCACTGGTCTCTTGCTTCATTGAATAGGATTAACTGCATGAGCAGATATCCAAAACACGTTATTTTGGGCTTCTGATTCAAACTGTACTCTATACAGAATGAATGCTTCCTCATGGGCTTGTCTTGCACACTGACACAACAGTGCCTGCGTGACCATTTCCACAGCATCTCAGAGGAGAGGTAGAGCAAGCTCTGTTCTGCTGATGGATCACCAGGGCAAAGTGATGAGGGCTGGTATCTATCTGAGACCAGCAGAAGATGATGTTTGTGGAGTGTTTGTGTCATTCTATGTTTATGTGAAGCTCAGTGTCCGAAAACTGCAGTGTATGTCTTGTGCACTGATTTGGGTCAAATGCTGGAAGTGGTTGGCACCCACAAAGCCAGGGCTCAGGAGAGGGAAGCAGTCAGTGAATCAGTGAGAAAAACACAGGTATTGACTATCTGCAGGGGAAAAAAAAAAAAAAGTACTCAGTGAGTTACATTGCACTGTATGTGGATACCATCAGAGAAGCAGAAATAAAACCCAGTCTGAACACAGGCCACATGACATCAGACCAGAAGCCTATCTACAGACTGAACTCTGCAGTGGCAGCTGTAGTGCAAATCTGAGGAAGTCTATTGGAAAAGGACAAGTGTAGAGGGATCCTTCTGTGGTTTACTCCTGGCGTCCAGCGATCTACAATGCAAGTGCTTCCAGAAACATAGATAATATGTTTGTGCTTAATTCCATTTCTTCTAAAATAAAGGCAAACCCACAGGTTTCTTTGTCATGAAGTTGCCCTCTGTTTTCCTTCATCTCTTGTCTTATCTATCAATTCATTCCAAATTTATCACTGTATAGATGTGGTTGCTTACCAGCAATGACCTTCACCATGCAGCCCTGCTACATTTCCATCCAGTTTCATCTAGTTTCCATTGCAAGCTGTCAAGACAGTAATTAATCTATGCTAGTAAAACCTGTGCCATGGGAGGACCAAATCAAAACTTCTTGTTTCCAGGACCTGTATTCTTTTTCCTTTGATCACTTTCAACAGCAGATATCTACGGTAAGAGATTTGCCATTTAGCTTTTCTTCAGGCTTGTTGCTTGCTAACAGGGTGGGTCTATAGGGGAATCCTGTAATCATCTTTGAAGAAGACAGTTTGCTGCTCTGTTTCTCCTCCTTGATTTGACCTTTCACTCAGGAGGAGGTGTCAAAAAAGTAGTTGGACATAAATACGAAAAAGTAACAGGGAAAGTAAGAACATGTGAAATACACAATTTAAAATAGTCTTTTGCTTTTATAGAGAGACCACATTTCAAATTGTTAGTGACCTTGTAAGACAAAAAGACACACAGGATGGACAAGTCCTTGAGAATAATGAAGACAAGGAATTGCAAAAAGGAGTTGGCTATAAATTCTGCAAATCTGATTAAATTATGAAATCATTAAAGATATGGTCCTTCCACTTCAGAATCCACCCTGTTTCCCAGCCATTTTTGCTTGCTGTCTTCCCCTCTCTCCAAATTTCTCACTTTTATGTATGCTGAGTTTGTTACAAACTGAAAGTTTTTGAGGTTGTCAGTCTGCTCTTTGAGAACATCCAAGGGGAAAGTCTGTCATCTCATACAGTAAGAGACTATATTGTATCTGTTATTTATATGAAGCATTTGAACAGTTTTCTGTGGCCTGATTAACTTCTTTGCAGGTTTTGATCACATTCATGTGGCAAGTACTCAACAAACCGTATAAATCTGTAGCACATGTAGTTGG
This sequence comes from Athene cunicularia, assembly GCF_003259725.1. NCBI lineage: Eukaryota > Metazoa > Chordata > Aves > Strigiformes > Strigidae > Athene > Athene cunicularia. The sequence goes on along the minus strand of NW_020799091.1, from coordinate 21,077,379 downwards.
GATTATGGATACTTTGGTTTCAGTGTTGGCTTCTCATCCCCTGCCTGTCAGATCTGTAGGGCTCTGCAGTGATTCTGGTTATTGGTAAATGGGGCATCTTGTTAGCGCATTCTGTGATGAAAGAGAGACAAATATCTATTAGAGTCACTATTAAAGATATTTCTTCACTTCTCCTAAGTGAAATTGTACTGTAAGCTGATAGAAAAAAGCAGAATTTCCCTGTCATTTAAAGAGGAACACCAAAGAGCTGAATGTTAGAGCCAATAAGGGCACTCAGGATCAAACTCTGCATGGAAGACTATGAGGACTTAAACTTGCCAGACAGAGTTCCCCAGCACACATAAGACATTTCCTAGATGGTTTTGCAATGCTGCTAGACAGCCACATGCAGAAACACACCATGAGTGTTGCCAAAGGAGGAGTATGGCCAGTGGGGCAGGGTGATTTGCTTTGGACCAATGGCTGGTAGGTTGTGCACAGTGAGTGGCGAGGGTTATAAGAAAAGAGAGAGGCTTGCGTGTCTGCAACAGGGTTTCCTGGCCATTGCTGGTGGTGGAGTAACAGGGCCTGAAAGTTGCAGATGAGAACTGTGTAGCTTGGTTCCTTCTTTGATGCTGGCAAATGCATGTTCCTCAAGTGTTTATCACACATGAATGTGAAATTATTATCTTAGATGTTTATTCAGCTCTGTAAACCAGACCTCACTGAGGTATGTTAATTCCTTTAACTTGCCAGTCCTGGCAGTAGACTAAGAGGAACAGTCTGAACTAACAAAATAGTTTTCTTCTTTTTATTACATTTTGAAGACTCAAAAAAAGCCTTCTGAATACAATAGAGTATCCAGAATGTATTAGGTTACATGTGTTTGTGTCTACATACCTGGATATGAACTTGTATATTATATTATTAATCAATCAATATATTCATTTCACCAAATCCCTTCCTCTCCAGCTGTATAATCAACCTCACATCAAGAAGGATCCTCCTCTGCTCAGAAAGGATAGGAGGTTTTTTTACCACTGATGGCCTCAAAAGTACACCTTCTTTTTTGAAGCTGAAACAGTGAAGAAGGATTCCTGAGCCCAATTTGCTCTGCTGTTTGGGACAGGATCCTGCAGCATCTTTTGGTACAGGAAACATCTTTCGGTACACCTTGCTCTTAAATAAAGGCAGCAGCACTTTGGACGAGGCTGTGATCAGACTGGATATTGCTGGACTTCCCTCTCCAGTACTGCAATCAGTTTGGTAGCTGCAGCTCATAAGTCTTGGCCTTATCATCATCCTCTTCATGAAGTTGCAACACCTCCCTTCCCTTTGCCCAGGGTATTTGCCTGGACTGATCTGGTGTCAGGTACCACCTTTTTCATCAGCTGGTCCATCCATGCTTTGGTCAGAGTGTTGGTTTTGGCCTAGGGAAGCTTGGCTTCTCTCAGCAGAGATAACAACTGAATCATTTGCAACACTGAGTGCTTCCACAAGGAAAAAGCAATCCTACAACTCTCTCTTATTTTGGACATTTTTGGGCAGGCATTTTTAGACTTGATTGCTAATCATTTTGCTTTCACGTACCTTTTGGCTTTACTATGGTACATAATGTGAAAAGTTACTTTAATGTACAGAATTAGCAGAACTTCTGTGAGGCACAGCTGTTCAGCATCCCATTAGGTATAGTTCACATCATTTATCATTTTTTATACAAACACACATATACAGAGGCAGACAGTGAGTGCAAATGTGTTTCTCCCAGGACAGCAAAGTTGAAGGACTGACTTCTCACAGACTTCAGTGCTTAGGCTCAGCTCCCCAAGTGTGTCAGGACTGGAGAGGACCTACAGATGAATGCAGCTGCAGCTGCAGGCTGTTACTGCTCTGGTCTGGGGACATGGCCTCCTGGGGCTCTGGATCCTGGTTGTCCCAGCCCCAGGGCTATGACATCTGCTCTGAAACAACCTGGGGTGGCAGGGTTGACCATCTTTTTGCAAGCTCATCAAAGTTGGATTTTGAAAGTAAGAGAAAGTATCTGACAGGTTTGCCCTGTGTTATTTAAGCAATAGATTCAGTAAACCACAGATGTGTTTCTTAAAGGAAATAGAAAAGGGTTAGGGAGGAAGAAGAAGGCATTATGATAAAGAGGCACAAGTGCAGATTTCTGCTGTCTTGTGCCATGCTGTTGCATGAGGGTGTGTATCTGTGTGCTGGTTGTACGCTTCGCTGGTATGGTGGGTGATCCAGCAGAAACACATTTTTCTGAGGGATCTGACTGTCCAATTTTTGGAAATATGAATTTTCTTTAAGTGGTTCTGGCTGTGGCCCATGGGGAGGGCAGGGCACAGCACGGTGGGCCCATCCCAGTGGCTGATCATGTAGCAGAGGGGTTCCATCCCCACTCAGGGTCTCTGGAGCAGAGCAGCCTCATGGCCATCCCCACTCCCATCAGCCACCCTCCCGCACAGCCAGCCAGGACATGGTGCCCATGGTGGCTGGAGAGGCTTTCTGGGAGTCCCTGCAGTGTTTTCCCAAGCCATCCCTGGAGGGATCCGCAGTCCCAGAGCCAAGGCCAGGGTCAGAGTCATTTGTTTCTCCCCAGCAAGTTTGCAAAGAACAAGGGGCACAAATGACACTCCCGCAGCCACATACTCGGCTGGGGGGTGTAGCCCCTTCATTGCCCCTCAGCCTCTCCTGCTGACCTTTCCTCTGTTACTGCTTTTTCTCACGCAGGGCATGTTTGTGTGTGGCCGTGAAAGGGGGTTTCCTGTTTGTCCTGTGGCTGTCAACATGCAGCACACACCAAAATGAGCTGCGTCAGGGTGAGGGCATTGCTTGAGGACAGCCTCTGAGGCATGGGGGCAGGCAGCTTTGCAGTGCCTGCTGGCTGGGTTTTGGCAGCACATGGTGCTGGCCATAGCCAGGAGCCCTCAAGCTCAGTGTCCGTGGTGGCAACAGCTCCACAACTGCTGTGTTACTGCATAAATCAGAAAGGCTCCTCTGTCTCCTCATAGAGTAACATGAGTTAGATCAGAGTAAAATCTCCCTCTGAAAGGAGGAGACCTTCTGAGTGAATTATTATATTGGTTGCATGTGATAGGGACAAAGAGCACAAGAGTACGTGTGTGTCGTGCCTGTCTATTCAGGACTGTCCCAAGCTTACCTGCAGATGAGATGCTCCTCTGAGGCAGGGGTTTGCAATCTAAGTTAGATGCCAAAAATACTTTGCTGACATGACAGCTAATCCAACATAAAGCATGCCCAGAAGTACACTTGAATGCCTGGTGAAGGCTGCTAACACAGAGTCAAAGTCATGACAAATGTTTTCCTCTCCCTGAAAAACAAAGTCAAAGAAATATCAAAGGTGCCGGTAAAACATTAGGAAAAATGCAAACCACAAACATACACACAAAGATGTAATGCTTGAGGCTGAAAATCACCACTGTGGGCCCCATGAAGCCTACCAGCATGCAGAATATAATTCAGATGTTTGCTACATTATCTTGGATTATTAGTCAGGGATGAATATAACACTCTAGTGCTCTTCTGAGACCAAGTCATCCTGCAGACCCCTGGTCACTCCAGAAGCTGCTGTCAGTGGGCTCTTTGCCTGGGAAGCATCACAGGTCCTGTCCCATCTCTGTCACAGCTTGTCAGTTAGCACTCCTGGCTTCTTATATGTTACTAGCATCATGACATGAATCTTCTCCGGTCTGAATTTGTGACACTGATCCTTGTGTCCTCTGATTTGAATTTTTCAAATTTTTATTAGTACCGAGGCGTGTTTAATGGAAGAAGAGGTGCAGTGTTTTAGAAAGATGCTAGTAATTTATGATAGTAATTGATAGCTGTAGCAGCTGACAAAGCTATTTTTTTTTTTTTCAGAAAAATCAGTATAGACGTTTTTCTCAGGATTTTAAGAATAGTTTCTTGTTTTCTGTGTTTCTTTTACATTCAGATCTTATTTCTCCTGGTTATATGCGCTTGTTCAACACAGGCAATGTGGGCAAAGAAGCTGAAGTTCAGCACCCCTTGCACATGTCCCTCTTATGTCCCCTCTAGCTATGCTGATAAGTGAGAAATGGGGGAGCATTATCTCTCCTGCAGCTCCAATAAGAGGGGTGGAAGGCAAACAAGCTGTGAGTATGGGCAAAGGGAAAAGCTCTGCCGATGCCACACCAGAGCATGTGTGGCACTGGATGGGAAAGGTAAAATAAGGAAAGAGAAAGACTAATTACCTTCATCCCCTCAGTGCCCAGGTAAGGCTGTGCCTGTATGGTGTGCACCCACACTGAACTCCCACTAAACTGTGGGTGCACACAGCTGTTGTCCCATCTGCCTCCCCTGAACACACATTCCTCCCCACTCAGACTCAACTTTACTCCCTATTTTCTCTACTACTTCCCCCACAGTGACGCAGAGGGATGGGGAATGGGGATTGTGGTCAGTTCATCACACTCCTCAGGGGGAGGACTCATCACTCTCTTCCCCTCCTCTTGCATGGTGTCCTTTTCACAGGGACCAGCTCTCCATGAATTTCTCCAACATGAGTCCTTCCCACAGGCTGCAGTTCTTCATGAACCGCTCCCCTGTGGGTCCCTCCCATGGGGTGCAGTCCCTCAGGAACAAATTGCTCCAGCATGGGTCCCCTATAAGGCCACAAGTCCTGCCAGCAAACCTGCTCCAGCATGGACTCCTCTCTCCACAGGTGCTGCTGGGAGCCTGCTCCAGCACAGGCTGCCCATGGGGTCACAGTCTCCTTCAGACACATCCACCTGCTCCGGTTGGGGCCCTCCCCAGGTTGCAGGTGGAGATTTGCTCTGGCGTGGACCTCCACGGGCTGCAGGGAAGCTCTGCTCTGGCACTTGGAGCACCTCCTGCCCCTCCTTCTTCACCAACCTCGGTGCCTGCAGGTTTGTTACTGTCACATATTTTCACTCTTGTCTCTGACTCTAGTTTCCATTGTGCAGGTTTTTCCCCTTCTTCTTAAATACATTATTCCAGAGGAGCTACCACCATCATTGATGGGCTCGGCCTTGACCAACAGTGGGTCCATCTTGTAGCCAGCTGGCATTGGCTCCGTTGGACATATGGGAAGCTTCTACAGCTTCTTACAGAAGCCATCCTTGCAGCCTTCTCACTACAAAAACCTTGCCATGCAAACCCAATACAGCAATGCCAGACCCAAGGGTGTGTGTACGTGCCTGCCCAAGCACATCTCCCTGCTGAACCCCCTGCATGATGGGCTGACGTGCCAGGTAGTGGCTTCCTTGGCACTCTGAGTAAAAGAGAGCTTGAAACTCCACCAATTCACTTCATGGCAACACTGTGCGAAGTCAGTAGGTGAACCTGTAAAGGTTAAGGTCTTAACCTATAAAGACTAAGGTCTAGCAAAATCAAGAGAAGAGTAATATTAATGAAAATGTAACATGAAAACCAAATACCATATATATTTTTGGGGTTTCACTTATGACTTTTCATTGCCTCAGGCTGACAGTCTTAGCTTCACAGACAGAAGGGAAAACTGCCAGAGATTGTTTTTCTAGTCTTTCATGTCTTAAGTTTCTTTTTCAGTATAGCTTTACAATATCCCACCACAAATAAAAAAAATAAATCAACACAAACATCCCTTTTTCAAGACTGCTGTTGCTCACTACGCTTCTCCATGTGCCCATCATCACTTTCAAATGAAAACTGGCAAATTGGACAGACAGAGAAGAGCAACCATCAATTTTCTTTAATTGTAATTTATGGGCTATGCTTTCTTGCAGAAAAAAACAACCTTCTGAAGAGTTCAGTAGCATGTGAAAATACGTGATATTTAAATTATCATGTTTGCCACAGTTTCAACAAATACTACTTTTAGTATTTAAAATTTTATAGTAAAAATGAGGTAATGATCAAAAGAAATTCTCCCTTAGTCATGGGAAAATGTCCTGTACAGGGGGTCACAGAATAGTTCATGAGAGAGAGGCACATCTTTCATTAGAATTAAAAATTAACAAAGGACGCAGTGAACACCCAGATATGAGAAACATCAAACAAAAAAATAACAAAAATAACACATTCATTTGACATTTTTTTAAAATGGTGGATCTGGTAAAAATTAGGAAGTTTTCATTAAAATGTTGCTGTTGTCCATGCATAGCCTTTTTTTTTTTTTTTTAATTTTCTCAGACCAACATATTGTACCTGCTCCATCTGCTCCTCTCTGTTGCTTCAGATCAGTCCCTGGGTAGCTGGGCATGGTGGATGGCTACTGGCATTTGTCCATCTCTCAGCCTCCAAACATGACCAGTGCTAAGAGACTGTGGGGTCTTATAAGGAGAAAGACTACTACAGTTATGCTTCCTTGCCTCAGATTAAACTTTATTTCTTAGCTATTACCACATCTTCAAGTTCTTGGTCAAACGTGCTTTGAAGTCAGTGGAAGAACTGCCATTGCTTCCAATGGTTTTGAATGCCTATCACCTTACAATATTTTCCAGTGTTTTGTGGCTGTTCACTCTTCAATGGATTTGTTTTGTGTTGTTTTCCACACCGGCACAAGGAATAAGGTTCAGAAGTCTCTGATCCTCCTTCTCCTTCATGGTTTATCTTCACAGAACTGTATTTCCCATTCTGACGTCAGGGGGTCCCTGGAGCACTGTCCAGCCATTCTCCCCGTGTCCTGAAAGTGCCAGCAGCAACAGCAGCAGCTGTTCCCCAGGCCAGGGGAAGTATTGTGTCACTAAACCCAGGGTAGGAGCTCATGTCAGGCGATACATTTTGCTTAGGATATGTTTACATTATCATTTTTGTAGGGAGCAATAGCATTATTTTGAAGCAAACCCCTGAGCATCTCCCCATATCATACTCAGGCTTGGTCAACAGCGTGGTTTGAGTGTGTGCTAGTCAGGTGGCTTCTGGAGAATAGCAAGATGAGAAGATCTACCCAAGAGGCACATCAAGTGGGTTGCAAACTGTAAATGTGGACACAAGGATTTGAACCAGTTACTGGCCCCTCAAGAAGCAATAAAGCAGAGGCACAGTGGAGATATTTGATCCAGGGGACCACTCAAAGTTCATTCAGAAGATAGTCCCTCATCTGAAAATGAATGTCAAAGAAGGGGTCTATACACCTTCCCCTGTTATGTTGCATTACTTCTAGGGTGGGCACAGCCCCAGAAGGCAAAGGACACCCACCCATGGGGACAAGCCCATCCTCTCCATAGCCAGGCCATTCAAATTCAGTGTGATGAGTCTGTGACTTTGTTTCCAAGTTATCAAGTGGATGGAAAGCTGAGTCACCGTGGAAAAACAATACATCTAAAACCTAAGTAGTTTTTTCTACTCTTAATAAGTGTCCAGGTTTTGACAACTTTGCTGAACAAACAACAAATCCCAAAGAGAGAAATTTAAGGTGCCTTAGCCACGTTCACTACCTCCTCATCCATGAGAGACCAGTGCACCCAGAAGCAGGAAAGCACTGAAGAGCAAGGGTGTTAAAGCACAGAAACACTCAAGTCCCATTTCCATGTTAAGTCCACTTTACTATATAAACTTGGTAAAATCAATGGTATTTTTACCTTTGATGACACTAGGAGAAGGTTCTGAATTTACAGGTTTTACATTGGCTGACATTTTATAGGTTTTGTTTATTGGTTTTATCATTAGAATAAACAGCTTTGTGAGAGATAAGGACATAAGTGTAAGGCAATTAATTAATGCATTTAATCAAAGGAAGGACACTGGTCTTTATAGTACAAGAAGAAAACCAGACACAAATGTATTCTTGAGGTTTTTTTCTGCATATGAAACAATCTCAAAGGTTCCTTTGTCCACTTTCTAGATTGCTCATAGAAATGCCTTTTTCAAGCAGCGATTATTCATGGTTTCACAATGGACATGGAGGTCACTATTAGAATCAAAAAATTAAAACCTCCAAATTTTTCTTTTACCATTAACTTCAAATATAGAACAAAAAAGGTCTTTATTTCCATCAATAATAGATAAGGGTCAAAGGCTACACATTAAAATCCCTTCCATTAGGCACAGTCAATTGAATTTTGAAGTTTGGTTTTCTATTCTGGAGTCTTTAAATGTAAGAAGAAGTCACATTTCCTGGAAAAAAAAAAAAGCCTGAGGACAAAGGGACCTGCTGATGAGTGTTCACACAACTCTGGGCTATGACAGCAATACGGACCAGGTTCTGACTCTCAGCTCTAAGGAGGCAGTGATGGATGATGTCCCAGTGTGAAGTCTGAGCAGTGATAAATGAGGCAGCCATGCTGAGCACACTCAGGGTAGCATGGTAGTTTTACAACACACCATAAAACAACACTGGCTGCTGCTTTGATGGACAAAACTCATGGAGACTGGAGAGGAAATATCAGCTGTCTGTGATAAGGCATTGGGAAGGTCTGGTTGGCAACTGAACACAAACAAGAGCACCTTTGCTGATGCCACTGCTGGGAGAACAAGAAGAGCCATTTGGTAGGAAACGACAGCTCATGCCTTTGCTCTGTGGGTGGCCATCAAGGGGCTGTGGGTGAAGAATGCTGAGCAACACGGGAGAGAAAGCCTCAGATATTTTGAGCCTTGATCTCAGGCACACAGGTATGGTGGGACATTTGGGACGTCACTCCTTGACTTTGGAAAGAGACAGCTGCCAAAACTGGGTGGTAGAAAATTCAGAGAGATTCACTGAGTGGGTTCATGTTTGCATCAGTCCTTTGAGTGGATCTTCTGCATTGAAGATACGGACCCTCAAGCCTGGGTGAGAGGACAGTGGCCAGCTGATACTTCTCTTGGTCACGGGGGACCTGTCTCTGCAAGCTGCAGCTCTGCAAAAGCAGCCAGGGCCAGAGCTGGGTCTGGCTGAGATGGGAAGGTGATGCAGGCAGTGGGAGGCAGGAAGGGAAATGCTGTTGAAGAGGATTGGGGTGAAATCAAAGTAACAGCCCTTCGCTAACACCCATTCCATTGTCTCGGCTATTCACCATGGATGGCACAGAGTGGCATGGTAAGTAAGGAGGCCTGATGTGGTGAAAGCACCTCAGCGAGTGGGAGTTCAAGGCACTGAAGCATGGACAAACACTGACTAGGTTTGTGGTGGAATATAACACCAAACACACTCTCCAACACACAGAGGCTGGAAAGGGGAAGGGGAGGAAGGGGAAGGCTATCTGACCCTCACTGCCAAGCAGGAACCAGCAGTAGATACCCTCTGAAGGTGGCCCCAGCCATTCTCTGGAAGTACAGGGGGGTTCCCTTCTTCCTGACCGTTACTTAAATGTAGCGGGTACTAAACTTCCTTCACGGACCTCCAGAAACACCCAGCACACTCATTGACTATGTAAGGATGGGAGTCATCACATCCACTCTTGGTGCCCAGAATGTTGGAGTCAAGAGGAAGCAAGTCAGCTGGGCTCCTGCTGTAGCTCGTGGAGGGAGGTAGGCATCTCCAGATGGCAACTAATCCCCCGGCAGGGCAACCTCACTTCCCCAGGACCACACCCCAAAACTCAACCACGTATATCATCTGTCAGAGTCACACTCCACCTCTGAGCAATGACTGTAACCACACTGCAGTTACATTACCCAAGGCTACAAGATCTCCTGCCCATGCCTGGCTTTTTGTGTGTGAGCAAGTGGTAATTTCCACATGAAGTTAAGAACATGCATCAGTCATTGCATTATCAATGACTAAATTAATGATCCTGAATTATTCGTATGGATCCTATATAAAAACTTACTTAAATAGATTCATGCAATGCTAAGGTCATATGCTGAGCATTATAATGATCTTGAGCTGATTAATTTTAATATTAACAATTTTTTTGTTAATTTTGATACGTTACAATTTGTGTACATTGCACAATCCAACAAGTAGGCCATATGATATCTTCAGATTGTGGTTGAATGTGTGGAAGCAACACAATGAGCCAAGTTTGGAGGAGGAGAGAAAAATCCTTCTTTTTATAAATGTTTTTTTGTTTTGTTTGATCCAGAAGTGCCAATTTAGCAGCAGTTCTCAGAGGGAATACTGAAGACAGAAAGCTTTTAAGACAACTTTAAGTTCCTTTTGCCCGACATAAAGTCAGAGCGCCTTTAAAAGGACTCATCCTTTATTCAATTGAATGATTCAGTTTATCTTATTTGATTCAATTTATCCTGTGCAGTGGGTGAGATATATGACCTAGAGTATCTCTAGAATATTGGTCTTTTTAAAAATCCCTAACTTCCTTGATTCTGTAAATTTATGTATCATCGGGGTCCAGGGCCAGCCTGAAAACAGCATATAGCTCAGCTGAAAAAAATGATTTCTTCACCGGAACTAAAATGGAGATGAGGAGCAATGAACAGTGATCCAAGAGGGTCAAATGTGAGTGTTGAGTTAGGAACAAGAGAGTTAGTTGCCCTTCAGGCTCCGTAGGCTGTACTGAGCACATCTCCACTCACACTGAGCTCAGGGCGAGACCCCTACACAGAAGAATCTGACTCTCCTGCCCAATCTACGCAGCCACCTACATCAGTGTCATCCTATGAAATGTATGCAAAGATTCAAAAGTCGGATCTCAAAGGCGAAAAACCACAGTGGTGGAATGTATCACAAAACCAACAAATTAAAAGAAGTGTTCTGTCCTGTACACAGCCTGCTCTCCCTGCTATCAGGAAGGTTCACTCCTAGCCCTGTCCATATCATGGATTGCTTGGCACCTCTCTTGAAGAACCCTTAGTACCACCTCTTGTCAACCCACTGTCCAGTAACCTTGAGGTCTGGACTACTCAAACTTGTGTGACATGTGTGACTACCTATGGTTGAATAATAGCAAGTTGGATATTTCTCAGAAAAATACGTTTTTCTGCCCATGTTTGATGCAACATTTTTATTCACTGTGAAGCTGTAGCCAGAGGAAGGAAAAGAAGGGGTGTTATTAAGCTTTTGCTCTTTCTATTAGCTGTCACTTCATTTTTCTCCAGGCTCTTAAGGAACATATTTGGGGCATGCTCAGTAGACTTAGCAGAGTTGAAAAACTCTTACTTCCTGAATTTAACTTCATGTCAGGGCCAGACAGGACTATTCTGGGATACAGGTTCGAAGAGACTCAGTCATGTCTGTGGACTCACTCTGCTGCATCAAGGAGAACCAGTGAAGAAAATATTGGGTAAGAGCTGGACAGGAGGCGATGACTGGAAGGAGTACACTGAGCCAGTGGTGCTGTCAAGGCAGGACTGGATGTATGGTGGAGATGTGAGGACTCTGAGCTGGTACATGGGATAACCTGGGCAGCTACACGGTCTGGATCAGAGAGACCAGGACTTGGCCAGCAAGTCTGGAGAGGAACCTGTGACAGAAACATTGTCACTGGTCAGTGACAATGACTGACAAGAGGCTTAAAAAGAGACAGAATAGGGAAAAAGTGGCCAAAATATGAATCGGGGTGGTAAGAAGAAATGGGATGAGATGGATGGTCAGAAGGGGTCAGACAAGGGCAGAAAGAGCCATAACATCCCACCGTTGAAGGGAATTTCCGCTTCTTTATTGTGCCTAAGTCACACATTGAAGGGTAAAGCTGCCATGAACTCTGAGCATGGCTTGATACCCTGGGTTCTCATGTACTGTCGTGGAGCACTCTGTGTGCAAAGCAAGGGGAAAAGACGCACACTTCAGACCCATGAATTGCTAAATTGCAATTCATTACAAATGTTGTCCTACAGCTGCCAAAGTTGAATGCAGAGGAATAAGAAACCTGGATCCAGTCCCAGGCAGGGTATGTTTGGTCTGATGCAAACAAACATGTTTGCTTTGATCTGGACCTCAAAAACACAGCAGGAAATAAAAACAGTCCTCAGGCATGAAGACATTAGCCCTCCTGATTCAAGACCAAGATGTAAGAAATGCCAGCGAGGCATTTATAGCAGCAGCTTTTCAAGGCCACAGGACCTCAGAGGTACTGCTGTCGGCCATCACCTCCACTCCGTTCTGCACCCGTCCTGATGCAGGTTTCTCATCCTGCCTCTACTGCTCCTCTGTGTATCTCTGCAGTGTCCCCCATCAAGCTTGCAATTTTTCCTCAGAGTACTCCAAGAGAGGCTTTGTAGCTTTCCTTTCTTTTTCCCATGTATTTTGAGAGGTATTAAGGTTTTCTGTTGCATGTTTCCTTTTGATCAGTGCCACTGTAGTGAAGTATACACCTGCAAGTTCCCTTTCTTGTATTCCGGGAAGTTAGTTCAAGTTCCCTGACAAGACAGTGTCTTTGCTGATTCAGGATACTCTTCAGGTTCAGAATGAGGGTAGACATCACTGCTGCATCTCATCTCCAAGATAAGTAAAATAGAGAGCTCCAAACTTCAGTGAATAATATGTCCAACTCCCATAAATTATGTCTGTAATAATAAACCTGAGTTTGCCTTTTTTTTTGTTTTTGCTGTGTTTTAGCCAATAGTGGCCACCTTTTCATACTCTCCTCTACAATCTGGACACCATGCGATATGCGATGGTTGTTTCTTAGCCCAAGCTGAGAACATTATATAACTTAAAACTGTAGGAAGTGGGACTGAGAAGAAGTAGAAATCATGATACATTTATCAAGTCTGTCAAACCTGGCAAATGATGAAGCTCTTTTTGCTGCTGTTGTCAGATCAGCCTGTCCCATTTGCTATACTGATCTGGCACAAAGCAACCCAGATGAAGACCTTCTGTCCCTTTGCAGACTCCTCACACAGGGCTCTTCACCCGACCCTGTGTTCCCAGATTATCTTCCCTCTTTGCTCCTTTCCGTGTCGTCGCTCCTTTCTGTTACCTTGACCCAAGTCTTGTGGTTGTAGCTGCTCTGCTTCTCACCTACAGGTCAAGTCCAACTCCAACAACCATTCAGCCTCTGAAGGAAGATTTTTTTCTCTCCACTTTTCTTTCTTTATTCTTTACATTATTCTTCCTGTTGTACTTTAAAAAGGAATATTTGGCTCGTTTCACAAAGAAATATATTGACACATAAAAGAAAAAAGCACAACTATCACTGCTTTTATGCTTCCAGGTGAAACAACTCCCAAAGCCCCATACTCTGTTTTAATAGATAATAGAGATAACTGAACCAGGATGAAAGCTTTAATGACAATTTGCTCTCATAAAGACAGCTTTGTCAAAATCACAATGTGTCCAAGGAAGACACCAAGCCTTGAAAATTTTCAGCTAGAAGAATCTGCAGTGGTTTGTCTTGGCTTTATTATTCCATACTAATAATATTGTATAATATTTCATTTTGATATAGTCAGAACACAAGAGTTCTATATTTTCATTCCAGAATTGGTGTTACTGTAGCACATGTATTTGATAATTATCTAACATTTTGTTATAATGCATTCACTTTATTGAAGTTAAATGAGTTGTGAAAACATGCTATGTTATGAAAGCAAAATCTTGCAAGGATCCTAAATCAAAATTTTTTAATTCAAATGTGCATTCAGCAGGAAATTTAAAGTGCTGGCTTTGCATTTGGATATAGTTCAATATGAAATGCCAATCAGTGAGGTGTATCCACAGCATTCCTCTGCCTTCCTCCAGTCTCCTTGGAATAGAGCAGTTGGCTCCTCACTGTTCCAAGTGTGCTCCCACCTGTTGTGGGACTCCTTATACAGGTAGCAGTTATCATAACTTTCTATTTTAAAACAGACTTCATAAGCTGCCAGTAGCATTAGAGGCTGGCTTTAAAGTTGACATGGCTGATAACAAAATTCATCAAGCACAAATCATGCTATAAGTCACTGGTTTGTTTTCAGGAGACACTAACGGCTAAAAAACCATATCAGTTCAAATGAAACTGCGGAAGTAAATAAAGTTCACATCAGTGCAGAGTAGATAAAAAGGTAGTTGTGTCCCTCTTTTCAAAATCCTTTTTACTTCTGAAAAGCAGAATTTAATGAAACTTGCATAATAAAACACTAAAGTGTTTGAACTCATATACTTGCACCAAGGCAGGGTACACTGAAGATACTCTCACTACAGCTTAAGCTTGTTGGTTTCAATTTAATGACATTAATTCCTTATCAACTTTAGTTAAAATGGGATGTGCATTTAAAACAAACCAGGATGTTCACAAGGTCTTTCCACTAGTTTGACTAAATCAGTTTGAACTCCTGATCTGAGGCAATCCTTAAGCATGTTCTGTCCCTGATGAGGCTGAACATGTCTCCAAGAGCCTGCAGAGCTGAAACATGATGGGTCAAAACCCATTGTGCTCCCACTGCTCTGCCTCATGTTCACCTTCTTGACTTTTAAGTAGAAGCCTTTATAGTCAAACCCTTCTTTACATGCCCCAAAACAAAGAACCAACTTAAACAACACATCTGGGAGAGACAATACATTTGAGCAGTTTTCATCTATCCAGCAAACACTTACCTGGAGCACCAGCAAAGCCAAGCATTGAGATGTTTGCTCAGTCAGTATCTACCAGCTCACATGGAGTTGTGACAACAATTCATTAAGCCAAACTAACAAAGAATAGATACAAAACCCTGTTGAAATTAACAGAATATCTCTGATTTCAATGTGATTATGAGAAATGATCCAAAATGTTATTTTAATGTTCATAATAGTTTGTGGCTCAGTGGGAAGACATTAATGTACTATGAACTTAAAAAATGAATTTTCCTGCCCAAGCATTGTGTATCACTTCTCAGATCAAGGTAACATTTGTCAAAGTCTCTCTGTATGAAGCAAAGTGAACTCATTAGCATGTTAGATAGAAAGTCTAGGGAGTAGCCATGGACAAATTACTATTGAATTTCTCTTCATGGGATAATCAAACAGATATCACCTTTAGTGTGTGACCAGCAGAAGTAGGGAGGTGATAGTCCCCCTGTGCTCTGCACTGGTGAGGAGGCCACACCTGGAGTATTGTGTCCAGTTTTGGGCACCTCAATACGAGAGAGATCTCGAGGTGCTGGAGTGAATGCAGAGGAGGGCAACGAAGCTGGTGAAGGGCCTGGAGAACAAATCCTGTGAGGAGAGATTGAGGGAGCTGGGACTGTTCAGTCTGAGGAAGAGAAGGTTGAGGGGAGACCTCATCACTCTCTACAGCTACCTGAAAGGACATTGTAGAGAGGTTGGTGCTGGTCTCTTCTCACAGGTGATTAGTGACAGAACAAGAGGGAATAGCTTTAAACTGCAACAGGGGAGGTTCAGACTGGACATTAGGAAAAAAATTTTCACAGAAAGAGTGGTCAGAGAGTGGAATAGGCTGCCCAGGGAGGTGGTGGAGTCACCATCCCTGGGTGTGTTTAAGGGTCATTTGGATGAGATGCTGGGGGATATGGTGTAGGGGAGAACTTTGTAGAATAGGGCTGATGGTTGGACTCGATGATCCCAAGGGTCTTTTCCAACCTGAATGATTCTGTGATTCTGTGGTTCTATGCTCCATGTAACCTTGGAATGGAGTAGAGATGATGTAATATTTTTCCTTCTTTTTCCTCACAACCTGTGATGCCAGTCTATGTTATGCATTGACTTCACCTTTCAACTCTGCACAGGTATAAATCACTTTGATGAGATGCTCAAAGCCCTGTAATCTTTTCTTGTGATCTAAAGGATCAGTCTCTGACTGACTCCCCTACATTTGCTCACCCCTGTCTGCCTTGACACAGAAGCAAAAAAGGCTGTTTTCCATAACAAAAAAGGCACACATCCTCTCCTTCCCAATGAAATCATAAAATATCTTGTGAGAGATTTGGCAGTGGCCCAGTGAAAATTCCCCTGTCCTATTTTTCCAGTCCAGCTACCATGAGCAGAAATTATTAGAACCAAGGCTTTGAGTCTAGAGGTGCATCAGTGTCAGGACGGGACCCTTCCCAATTCTTGTTCACAGTCTGGGTGCCATGAAAGAGAGTGGTTCATCTTTGCTGTGCACACCCTGTAAACCCAAATGATAGGGAGAGCACGAGTATTTGGCTATTCTTTTCCATGACTCCTGAAAACAGTCCATCTACCTTAGTTCCCACCTGGCTCTCAAACATTACAGCAGAGAAAATGCACTGCCCACAAGACCTGTCCACCCTAGAGCTTTAGCAGCAGTGTCTTAGCTATGCAACTGCTGTCATCCAACTAGGATGCTACTTATGACAGTCAAGAGAAGGGTGAAAGGATCATTATTATGATCATTTCCACTAGACGTTAGTTCCACAGTATATCCCATTATTTATGTAGAGTTGTGACAAGGCATGAAATACTGGGCAGCTGGAAGGTATATTTCTCTCCATTGTCCAGCTGTGACTCTCAGAGCACTATAAATTGCTGAAGATGTTGCCTTCTTGAATCTTATATCCTTCTTCTTGCTGATGGATGTGGGGATACGTATAATACCCCGTTGTCTGCAGTCCTACATGATATAGGCACCCACTCACTACTGTACTTTGGCTGGATTGTCTCCTTGTGCGTGAGTTTAATATACACACTGTCATCATCAGAATGAAACTTGTTTATACTCTTAATATTTTAAACTATGAAGTTGATAAAATGTTTGCTTTTTAGGGTTTTTTGAATGGAACTTAAACTTGTGAATATAACATTTTTGGAGAAAGCTCAGATTGTTAAGGAATCAGCAGGACACATCACTGAGCTACAATAGGTTCACTTTCATGTGGATGCTGTAGCAGGCAAGCCTTCATGGAAAAACTCTGAATGTGAATTTAGCTAGTTTTGGATAAAGACGCCTTTCAGCGTCAATAAACACCATGAATGCAGCCACGGTAGAGTTACAACTTAATGAGATGAGGGGAAGTGCACAGGGTCAGGCCTCATCTCCCGGCCTCTGTCATGCTAATCAGCTGGGCAGCCTGCAGCTGAAAAACTGCTGGAATTTTTATTTGCATTTCATTTAGTTGGAAGGAAATTGACCCAGATGGTCCACAAAGGCAATAGAAGGCTGGCAAGCAGTCTAGTGCTGCACACTTTTCCGAGGGGCTGCACTTGTCCGCCCGTCCCTCTTGGAGCCCAAAACATAAAAGATTAAAACAGCGTAAGGGAATTGATTTCATGATTTTTAGATAATTTCCCTAAGATTTCAGAAAAGACCTAAAAAACCTAATTTAATCAGCCAGGAGCTCTATAGTAATTAAAGGGAAGAAAAGCTGAGATAATGAAAGAGGTGGTGAGGATTTTTGCTGTTGCTGGTGGGAACCTTTCTTAATTAGAAAAAGTCTAAAATCTAAATGATGTTAATGACGACAAGCATGAACATTTATTGCAAAGACACTGTATTCTTGGTCAACTTAGATGATTGATCACCAAATCTGATAAACTTCCTTAGAAAAAGCTAAAATGATTTGCTATGCATTTGTCCAAGCCAAATATTTCCATGTGTTTGCTCAAATGAACAATATTGGTGTCACTGTTATTCATTTGGCCAAAGCTTAGCTATTTGCACATGTGATGTGTGATTCCACACCATATGCTCATGGTTTTACCTATTTTGCTTTGAAAGCTTAGTTAAATAAGCTAATAAAAATAAGGGCAATTCGGATTCCACCTACTTCTGTATTGTAATCTTAGAGATTATAATATTTCAGAGCAAGTGCAGCAAACTCATGGAGGGCCAGCTGATGGCACACCTACTCAGTTGGAAGATAAAAAAATTAACTGTAATCACATTATATAAAGTATTTTGTAAGGGCAAACTTTCAGCCACAAATTGTCATGACACCCCAGAAGTGATCGATCTGGAGTAAATGGCTGGGGACCTCTTCCAGTTGCACCAGTGAAGGTGCCGCCCTTTACCTTCACCCTTTCCTGAAAGGGTGGAACTGACTGGTCTGTCAATTCTACCAGCTTTACCCTAGTCAAGATGAAGCTTCACCTCCTTGTATAACTGTCTTTCTAGATAGTTATTTCACCTCAGACAGCAGGGTTAGCACACTTGTGCTAACCCCTCTGGTCTGGATAGTTATTGAATATGTGCAAAAAGTCTTCCCAATGCAAGTCCTGGGGGAATCAAACAGCAACTTCAATGGAACTGCTTTCGATTTTCACTCGTATAAAAGTGTGTGCAAAGCTGGACTAACCCCCTTTGACTACTGGGCTCACATAGACTTTTGTTCTCATGAGAGGAATTCTATCTTTGGGGAAACGTGATAAAAAGAGCCTGAGGTAGCCACAAAACCACATGATGGTGCGGGCATTCTGACAGCTCGTGTAGGAACAGAACGATCTTGGAGTTTTCAACTCCTTCTGGTTCTCTGAGGACTTGTAGTTGGTTCAACTTGTGGCAGCTCAGCTGCTAAGCAGCTGAGTGAGTACACCACCAAGGTGACCCAAACATACCACCTGGTCCCTGCTACAAGCCAGAGAGAGACCTCGTGCTTGTCTTCCAGGGTATCAGTGACTCAGCCATGAGTTATCTCAAGGATTGTTCCTTCCAATGGTTATGACAGTCACACTTGAGCTTCGATTTTATAAAGCTTACATAAACCACTTGTCCACAGTCCTCTATGCAAAGCAGATTGGGATAATTTACATTTTCAGAACAGTCAGAAGCCCCAAACTGTTCCTAATGTCCCTTTTAGCAGTTTGGTAGCTAAGAAACAATGAAAGAATTAGGAGGTCATTAGCTTCATTTCTTGATCTGGCAGTGGCCTCTTTAGTAATCTAGGGCAATTTATAGGACAAGTATTTATAAGGGAACCAAGATTTATGTGGTTCTGAAGACAGGAATAGATCAGTACTATAGATGTGGTTTGCAGTACCTCTGCTTGGCCTCTGCTGTAGAAGGGAAGGGTGCTGATTGAGGGCAATGGCTGTCTCACAGGGGCTGAGCACACTGTGTAGGAGTGGTCTTGGCTTGCTTGAATGAACAAGCTGGTTAAGAAACACTTTTTTGCATGCATCTTCCTATTCATTTAGGATCCTGGAGGTGAGAGGAATTGACAGAAAATATAGAGGACTGAAACATTCAGATGATGTGCTAATTACATTAAACCCTAAAGCACATGAGAGACCCCTGAGGAGGTTTAAAACAGGTTCTTTCCAGTGGGGAAAGCAATGGCTTCACTGCAGGATGCTCCCCTGGAAATAGCAGTGGGCTCAGCAATGAAGCAGTGAAGGACTTAGAAAGATCTGGAGGATCACTTGGACAAACTACTCACAGATACGGGTGTTTCTGACTTCTCTGGAGACTCCTCAGTGCAGATACAATCCAACTTTGCAAGTGAAAAGGGTCTCAGTGCTAGAACTGAATGTGGCAGGCCCCGGTGCCAAGGCAGTGCATAAGCTACATTCTGACTGGTGCCTGAAATCCAGATGTAAAACTAAAAATGCCTCCTCTTTGTACTGACAAGGCAGAAGAAAAAAGCTTGAGGTAAACTTGGATCTTTTTAAGTGTATCAGTACTACCGCTGACCCAGTGCTGGTCCATCTGCAGTGTGTGTGAGATGCTCACCGCCAGGTTGCCCATTTCACATTTCCATGTTGCATGAAATCACCTTGTTGCTGCTGATTTCTGTCTAGGGTAGCTATGGTGTGTAAATGGACTGAATTCAATGTACCGTACATGAGGACAGCAGCAGGCTGGGCCTTGTGAGTTCCTGCAGGATGCCCACAGCCACATCAGGGCAGATTATGGTCCATTGTGGTCATGAAGCTCATGCTGGAGGAGTTTGGATGAGCAGTGTGAGCAGAGTACAAATGGAAGTTAAAAATCTGAAAACAATGAAAACACCTGTGAAAAACAGCAATTTCTTTAGAAATCATTCTGCATGGTTAAAAAGGCTCGCTATCTTCCTGGCACACGTTTCAGCAAGCAGCTATCACTAACAAGGTTTACCAGAGCACAAGCCATAGCTGATGGAGGAAATGGAAAGGTTGAGTTCAAATTATGAAGTGTAGTCCTCAGAAGAACAGTTAGGAATAAAACTATATGCTGTCAGAAAAACTAAATGCAGTTCTGGGACTGCTGAGTCCAGTTGGCTCTCATTGCAGGACTGTGATCACTACTGGTTTCTCAGATAGTTTGTTTCAAAGCATTTTAGTGTCCTTAACACATTTTCCTTGAAGACTACAAAAGCCAAAGTTTGTTGATTATGCTGAAATCCTAGGAAAGTAGGCAAAATAAGAAATGTTTATTCAAACATCTGACAAGGAGAGCTACAGGCTGAACAGACACTGGCTAACTCTCCCTGCTCAGCGCTGGTCAATGCTGGTCTGGGGATAAGTCTGGGACCTGAATATCTGGGAAGCTGAGAACAAAACAGAGAGCCTAGAGGACGATAAGGAGAATAACTCTAAGTCAAGCAATTGTGATATGCAATAAAAGAACTGGTTGCTCTAGTATATGCCAGGGATTTCCTAATTATATTTTTCAAATACGCCAAGAGCTGATGCAAAGAAGAAGCAAAATGCTCTTCGTGCCCAGATATGATGAGAAATAACATACTTAGGTGCAGTGTGGAGGTTCCAGTAAGACACTAGAAACACTTGCTAATGGTATGGACAGTGAAGGAGTGGAGTTGTACTAGAGATGTGTGCTGTCCATCATGGAAAATCTTTAAGAACAGCTAGGAGAAACCTCCATCTGACAGGTAAGGGTGATTGTGCTTTGCAGCAATGGTCTGGACTAAAAGAACACTTGAAAACTCCTCCAGCCTTATTTTGATACTCTGCTTTTTTGTAACTTTTCAGAGAGAATCTATTTTGATGTCTCCAGCTCTCTGGATACTTTAGGTTTAATTATGTCAGGTCACCTTACACCATATGTAAGGATGTCTGCACTGGTTTATCCCTCTAAAAAACAAAATAGTGTCAATTATAGGGCTATAGTTTGTGGATATAACTCCGCATTATATTTATAATAGGTTTGCAAATTCTTGTCCTAAGTCTGAATTCAATCTCTGTAAACCCAATAGAAAAAGTGTCATAGAATTAGTGGATTATAGGGAAATAATTCCAAAAAGCTTAATGATTTCAACAGAAGAAAAATAGTGCTACAGAACTCTGTAGTTTAGTTTAAAATTCAACAAAAAGTTAATTAATTAGTAAAGTCACTCAAGCTTAACTAATAACAGCCTGAGCAGAAAATGTAGCAATTTAAAGTAAACCCTTAGTTGTGAGCATAACTTGATGCATATGATGCCAGCTGCAGAAATTGCCATTTCAAACCTCGCTCCGGTTGGCACAATGGGAACAAATAGCTCTCAGCTGCAGGTGAAGCCTACCAGACCTTTCTCCTCAATCTTTGTATAGCGTCAGTTCTTCTTAAAAAACAGCCATTAAATTATCGCCATTGTCTTGGGGGAATGGTGATTGATGCCTCTTCTTTTATGCTAACTCAGCTTGTCTCTCTGCTCTAAATGGCCTTGTCTTTGGCGTGGATGTTGGTAGTACATCATTAGGTTTTGGTACGCTTCGTGCCGCTTGCCGCTTGCTAGCTCGCAGCTTGGCAAAGGCGGCTGTCAGGCGATGTGGCTGTTCAGTGGATTCATGCAACTATCCTGAACCCCTTAATAGAAAAAGCCACAGGCTCCCACCTGTTGGAACTGAAGCAGGGCACTTTGCAGGGAGCACCTTCCCCTTGTGAGTGCTAAGGTGACAAGGTAAAATAACTGGGCTTTGCACTTCTGCAGTACCTGTGGCTGTAAGAGGCCTGGGAGGATGCTCACGGGGGAGCGGGAGCTACAGCAACTCCCACAATGGCAGCAGAGCCCAAAACAACCGTTTCAGATGTTTATGTTGGCATTCAAGAACTGTTGCTTTGCTCTTGCACTGAAAATGTGAGCTACTCCCTCATGTGTTGGTACACTGCAGAGGATGGCCTTTGTTTGTACACAGCTGATTGCTGTTTGTGAAAGTACAACCTTTAGAGAGGGACCAAAAAGAGAAGTGATTCCAAGGAGAAAAAGAAAGCTCTAAGGGTCTGTAAAGAGCTGAAAGCCTGTTCTGCTAACACCAGTACAAGCCCACAGAAAACCCAGAGACACTGGTAGTGCAATCCCACGTGCTGTTTGCCACGCCAGGTCCCCTGGGAAGCACTGAGTGGTTTCAAAGGTGACTCACCTTCACGCCAGCAGAGCAGAGGGGTCGCTCCTGTGGCCAAGAGCTACTTCCCTGCTGCACCACCACGCTGGTCTGCACTGGGACAGTGACTGAGCCTGGGCAGCTGGCAACAAGGACCTGGCAGTGCTTTTTGGATAAAAGGGGTTAGCAGTCTGAGCTATGGTTCCACCCCAAGCAAGTAATTTCACTGGGTGTTTCTGCAAAGCAGGAATAACTGTGGCATACTCATCAGGTGACTTCTGAGAGCAAATGAGCATTTCTAAAGAGCTGTGAGATGTTTTGACAAGGAAATTGGAGGGGCAGGGAGGAAAAGGATAGGAGTGTTTGAAGATGCTTTTCTTGTGTGAAAAATGTGTAGAGACTCTAAAAAGACTCCTCAATTTAGAGTAAAGAAAGCTGAGGGGATTTGTACAAAGTTCACAAAACCATGGTGGTGGGGAAAGCGAACATGGAACTGCTGAGTGCTCAGGGAATCTCAGGGAGATTGGTTTAAAACAGACACAGGCCAGTGCATGGCTGGGAGTAAACATATGGAAAACACATCCATGGGAGGCCATAAAGATGAATGGTATCAGCAGCTTCACGAGCAGATTAGACACATCTGAGGACAGCAGGCTTATGAGGTGGCACTCAGGAGCCTATTGCAGGTACCTCCCAGCAGTGTGAAGGGACCACAGAAAGTGGTAAAACTCATCTGTTCTCCCTCACAGCAGCTCCCAACTGCCACTGATGGAGACAGAGTAGGGGGTAGGGGACCACTGCTCTGACCCAGTAGGGTGTTTCTTAAGCTCACCTTCTGCAGTTTCTCCTTCAGCAGCTTCTTTCTCTCCCCAGAGCCCAAAGAAAACTCTCACTGCAAAGGGACCACCATGGGCTGGCAGGAAGGGGGAGCGTGCCATGGACTAGATGGTTCTCACATCTCTGAATGTGGTCCTGGAGTTACTTTTAGTCCGCTTTGGTGGCCCGGAACAATACCCCTTTAATGACACAATGTTTTAGAGTGACTCTGTTTATAGCCAACTCCAAACAGATTTTTGCAAATGTTTTCCCAAATACAAAATAATCAGTCTGCTTTGGTGGCATTCAACTTCTTCTTCATCTCATTCCTTCCCAGAGAAGTGGGGGGAATATGGTTTGCTAAGATGTTCATGGATGTAAAGCCTCTGGCAAACATGTTCCTCTATGAAGAGTCACAGTAGGAAAGGATCATCTGGTAAATCTTCAAAGCTCCAGGAATTGCCCAACTAGACATCATAAGAAAAAGTGTTTCTAAGTTACCAATTATAGGCCAGTCACAAAACAAAAATAAGGCATCTTAGGAATGCACAAAGCAATAGACAAGGAGTCTGCAGACAATCCAGAGACTGCCCAACTGCTTAGCAAATTGCTACAGGTGAATAATAAATAAGACAAAATCATTTCACAGATAATTTTGCAACCAAGAAAATGTCAGATAAACTAGCCTTGGTTAGGAGTTGTAGCTTTTAGAATCTTGATTTTGTACAAAATCGGAATCAGAAAATAATGGCTCAAAGGGCTGTTGGAAATCTGGGTTGGGTTTTTTCCTTAAGTTTGCAACGGATTCTTTTGAAAGAACACTATGCCCTTGGAATATGTCAGATTGACCTTTCTGGGAACTACAGAATTCATCCAAAAGCTAAGGCAACATTTATTCCTTCATTTTTCCAACTAGCCTTTCTGTAAGGGGATATCCTGCCACTACCCAGCACCAAAGGCTTTCCATGTATTGTTTCTGCTGCTTCCTTTCCTTTACTATTTTTAGTTGGTGAGATCTGTAAAATCATAGTTATGTGAACCTAGAAATGGAAGTAGAACCTACTCTTTTAGAGAGCTGCTGCTAGATGAAGAGGATTTTACCTGTTCCTGGACTTTCTTTTGAACATTTAAACTCATCAGTGATCCCCATGTGACCTGCCATGTTTACTGAGTTCATTTGTTTCATGGATTAAAGCACTCAGTTTTCCCTGGCTCTGCATTAGCTCAGAGCTGGATGCAGTCTGCTGGAAGCACCTGAGAAAGCATTTTAACCACTTCAAGGCTCCTGAGAGCATTGATGCTCCAATGGGACCAAGAGAAGATAGCTGTGTTTGGGGAGGAAGAGGAGAAAGGGTGGGATGGCTAAACTTTTGCTAAGCAGGAATCCAAACACTGCACTGGCCCACACCTCTCCCCTCCACTCATTCCTTCTGCTGTCTTCCCACCACCATGTCTCTGGACTCCACACTGCCTTAACATTTCTTAACTTCATAGCTGCTCATGCCTGTAAACAGCTCTCAAGTTTCAAGTGGGTGAGGTGTGAAAAATGAATGCTCAGGTCTCTGGAAAGGAAAATTTGCTTCCTCAGATCCTGTGGAGACATACTCCAAGATCCACCCTCCCCAGGATCAAGCTGATCACCCACATTTCTGAAACACATTCATCCCATGCCCATCCGGCCTGTAGGTCACACTGTGTGCAGGGTAATGGGCAAGCTGGATGAGTGGGCCACCCCAGCTCCTGGGAGAGGAAATGTCTGTGAGCCACTTGACTGGCTGCAAGCAGATCTGCATTCAGCATTTGGCACGATGCTCAGATAGTCAAAATGTTTTATCCAGGTGCCTGACTCAGGTGTCTAGGACTATCTGAGAGGCCACCACAGTTGCTAGCACATGGGCATGTGAGGTTTGCAGCTCTGCTCCAGCTGCTGGTGCTCCGACTGCCATACAGACCCAGGCACGCAGAGCCCCCATGCCCAAGAAAGTAGCGAGAAATTGAGTTTAATGAGAAAATGGGACAGATTGCAGTGATCAGGCACATGAACAGACCAGTAGTTTCATTACACACAACCAGCTCTTTTTATTCTGTTTACCTCTGTTTTCTCACACTTGTTTCCCCAAAGCACCTCCATTCCTCTCTGTCCTCACCTTTAGTCCTTCCCGTAGAGGTCCTGCAGAAAGTTTTGTACAATCCCAAAATGTTCTTACCTGGTTTTGCATATTGAGTCCCACACCCCCGTAGGCACTAACCTCCTCAGTCTGCAACCCTCTCGGTCGTGGGCTGTTACCCCCAGACCATGGGACTGATGTCTGTGACAGCCCTGGGAAGGGCAGGTTTTCTCCATTATGTTATCTTTCTCCAATTAGGTTATGGGGGTTCCTGTCTTGTAATCATGTTCCTCTGTGCTTCTTTGTGTTCACAGAGATGAGCTTTCAGTCACATAATCTAACACCTCTAGGCAGCTGCATCCCGCTCCTAATGCCAGTCATGAAAAAACAATTTCTGGAAAGCTGTACCAAATACTTAGATTGTGCATGATAATTTTTATTGAAATTATAAACTTGCAGATCATCTCAGGGATAGTCGTTGTCCTTAAAGATCTGTATGGACTGTCATTTAGCTAAAGTTTATTTTCATGTTTTTAATTTATTTTTCTTTCACTCCACTCTCCCTGTTGTAAATATGCTATGAACCTCAGCCAGGCAAGACAAGGTGACCAGCCCGCCCCAGCCTTGCGCAGAGGCATCCCAGAGGCAAGCCAGGGCCTTGGTGCCTGCGCTTGCCCACTTCCCCACAGGGCAGGACTTGCCTCCCTGGTCAACCTGGACTGCTCGTGGCTATTGACAAGCAGTCTGTTCTTTCTCAGACCCACAACATGAGCCGGATCAGTCATATGTAGAAGCATGTCTTGATTCAATACTTTACTAGGGATGAATGAAACCCCCAGGTTTCAAGCTTTTTGATGTCTTGAGTCCTAGCTGAAAACTAAATGAAGACTTAAACCTATGTTTTTTTCTCTAAAGGCCTTAGGTTTTACACTGTGTTCCCAGGCAGAGGAAACACTAGTTCTGAGATTTGGTCTCCAAATGCAGAAGATGGTTTCTTTCTTGACACATAAAAGCTAATGGCTTCTTCTTCCTCAATAGTGCAGTTGACCATGAGCACATCAAGAATCTAATGTAAAGCATCAAACCTCATCCGTGCTTCTGTGTGTGCTAAAGAGATTGAAATAATATTTATCTACCCCTGAACTTTGCAATGCCTTGTTAAACGGATGACTCAGAGCAAGAAAAAACAGTCAGTGGAACTGTCTGCAAGATTCAAATTTTTTGTCCTCATTTAAGAGAGGGAAAGCTCTGATGAATCCCTTCAATGCTCTTGAAAAAACTGGACAAAACTGCCACTCCAGCTATAGCCCACACTTCAAATGGCCATGAGATGGCCTTTTCTGAATGTTACATAGTTCAAGGAGGCAGTGAAGTGCTCGGTGGAAGATTTTGTATGGGAACTTTAACTTCCCATTCCATTTGACTTTTGGTCTTTAAAATACAGGTCAAATCAATGAATTTAATGAAGGCCGTGGAACACAAAGGCTTTGCCTTGCATTTTGACCTAGATAAAGGAGAGTCAGTCCAGGTCAAAAGGCTTTAGCAGCACTTTAAGTGGTTAGTACACAAATGTGACAGAGTGTTTAGACTCTTGGAGACTTGCAAGACCCAGTGACAAGCCGTTAAAAGTATTTGAAATAGCTGCTTGAATGAACTTTGATAAGGTACCGCTATTGTCTTCTATTGTCTCTTTCTTTTCATACCACAACACCCCCAAAAGAACAAGAGTCAATGAATGTATAATGCAGTCCCACTTTTACTGGATTGGGGGCTTCTTTCGGCCCTTTGGACTTTTTTTGTGAACTGTTTATGCCATTTTCATTCATTTCCCCACATTAAGCCTTTCTCAGACACTAGTGATTAATGTGACTTGTCAGTAAGAGCTTTTAAAGTGCAATGATACTTTCAGAAGCTATAACATGTCAATCGAACCTAAGATTAAGAACAAATTAAGAGTAAATTTATTCTTTCTGAACCTACTTGTGAGAAGGAGCTACCGTATGTGAAGGTGGTGGTGGCACTTTCCAGCTTCCACACCACAGATACAGACATCTGAGGCAAAACTGGGTCAGAGCAGTGGACCTGTATATTAAATTCTGGATTCATACCTTTCCTCTCACTGGGATTAAACATCCCAGTGAGACCATCAGGTGCTTAACAATACATTCACATACTCTACACAGTCATCTAAATTAGGTGGTTGAAATCAGCTTGTTGGTAAAGGTAAGTTTATATTATCAACAATAAATATATTTTAATAGTGGAAAGCATACTGTCAGAAAGCACACGATCATAAGATCTGCCAGGAGACGAATCTCCATTTAAATACATAATTATTCTCCATTACTAGAAAGCATTTGTCCAAGGAAAACTGGTAAAATGTGTAACAGTTCATTATGCAGGACCAAATTTGTCTAGAAAGACCAAAATCCTAGTTAATTTGTGCGAGGCAGAAAGGTTCAGTTTTGTTTTGCTTTTCAATTTTGTTGTAAAAAGTCTGCTTCTTGAAAGCTTTCCAGGCCAGAGATCAGGTTCCCCCTTTATAATGGGAGCTATTAATGCCTGAAATGGGCCGCTCTAAAGAACCACATGTCTGTTTCACATGGTTTGATAGCTCCAAGATTTTGCTCACTGTGCTTTTGGGACTTTTCTCAGTATTCTCTATAGTGAGATTTTTATTGTATTTTACTCTTTTGTCTGGTTTTTGTGTTCGAAATTTTTCCCTTATTCATTGACCAGCAACTTTCTGTCACCCATCTTTGACTTTTCTTCTTACATCTGCATTAAAGCTGTCATTTACTTCTGCTTTTTCCCCTCTCTCCATATTTGACAGCAAAAGCCTTCATCAGCTTTTATCCCTTTTTGTTCACATTATGACATAACCTGCGCAAAGTGGCACAGCTCCCCAATTCTTGTATATAAAATTTGCAACATTTTTTGAGACGGGTCAATGCCCATTTTGGGGATCCTTTTCTTTATCTGAGTACCGTGTTAAAACTTTTTGCAGATGTGAGCTATTCAGGAGCAGCCTGCGGCTGCATGCAGAGATGGGGAAAAGAAGAAAAGGCCTTCCTATTTTGTGATTACCATAGTAACTCAAACATTGCCAGGGTGTTTGTCGGTTTGGTAGGGCACAGCCAGGGAATTTTATTTCCTGTGCAATCAAGCCCTCTACTGGAGATCATGGCTTGTATGACACAGGGTTACAGAGATGACAGTGTGCTTGTTAGGCCTGGGATTAAGCATTTTGCTTTAAAATAATACCCATTTGTATCCATTTTGTTCAACATAACAACAGCTGCTGGCCTTGGGATGACAGGCTTGCCTTTTTAACCAAAGTCTCTCATAACATTTATGAATGAGGCAGAC
Organism: Athene cunicularia; assembly: GCF_003259725.1. Taxonomy (NCBI): domain Eukaryota; kingdom Metazoa; phylum Chordata; class Aves; order Strigiformes; family Strigidae; genus Athene; species Athene cunicularia. The sequence continues at coordinate 21,049,119 of NW_020799091.1, read as the reverse complement.
TCCATTCATTTTTGCTTTGAATTCACATTAGTTATTTTTGGTTGATTGATTTAATTTTTTTTAAGCATGTGGTGTTAGTCAACATTGTTCCTGCAATTATATTCACGTTTTATGACAGAAGAAAATCCAGTTTTATTTGGGGTGTCAAATTAATCTCTTTTATTTGGAGGTAAACAGGTTAGAAAAGAAAGGAGAAAGAAGCAAAGAAAGCATCTTATATCAGTATAGTGGAAGCTTTTTATTAGACCAATAGTTAAGAGATGGAGAAAGAAACTTTCAGGTGTAGGAGGTTTTTTTCAGATCAGAAACAGGAGTCACAGACTTCAGGCTGAGAAGTTTCTGTCTCCTTTCTGGGTCAGAAGAGGAACTTGTTGCTCCAAGTGTTTCCTGGGCTAGAACAGACACTACTGCTCCCTGCAAACTGTGCTTTGTGTGCCCCCACCTCAGGCCATCCTTTAGCCATGGCTGCTGCTACTCCAAGGCACCCCAGTTTTCACCTGACCGTGGCTTAACTGAGGGGCAATGCCTCTGCCGACCATGGCTCCTGGCCACCTTCTGCAATGGGTCCCAGCAGAGGGCTGGAGATGGATGCACCAATGCAGGGAATGAGAAGGGAAATAACAGCTTATGGGGAGGCTCCTTCACTCTATCAATTTCAAAGGGAGTTCAATTTTCTGGTACTTCATGGTCATGTTTTCTACTAACCTCAGGGCTGTGGTGAAAGGACTGGATCACCCAACCAATAGTGAAGAGGCTGAGAGAGACACTCTTCATCCCACATTCTTTCATCCCCCTCTCAAAAGAGCTTGTTGCATTGGCTTGCATTTTTAACTCAAAACAAAAAGTGAGGACTGTGTTGATCCTGGCAGAAAGTTTTCCACCCAGAGGATGCAGGGCAGCTCTGCAGCTGCAAGTCTCATGGTCTTTGGCCCTGGGGAGCCCTCACGCTGGTGTCAGGTAAGCACGGGACATTCACATTTCAGTCAGGCAGCAATTGCACTCCTGCCTGAGATAACGCAAAGGAGCAAGGACAGCATAAATCACACCCGGGGCTGCAGTTTGCTACCGTATCTCTGAGTAAGGGAGAATGTTAGCCCTCCATTCCCATCCTGGCCCTCACACAGCCAGTTCCTGGGCCAGGGCTGTCCTGAAGTCTCTGAGGAACTTGGGATAGGAGCACAAGTCCCATGTTCCCACCAGCTCCTCTCCCAACTTTCCTACTCCTGCAGTTTGAGAGACTTCCAGGCCTATCTTGACACATCTCTCCAACCTAGGATTCCACATTTGCTGAAGACTTCCAGCTCCATTTAAATACCAGTCCAAGTATTTAAAATCCAGCACATTGGGAAGGCTAAGGGAAGCCTCCCTTTTCTAAAGTCAGAGGTGAAATTTGGCTTTTTTTTTTTTTCCCTGAAATATTTCCTAGAGGAGACAGTCTCCCTGACCTCCTCACTGAAGATCACATTTATGAGCTTCCCTGAGCCAGCAGAATGAAGCAGTTTGGTGCAGGTGATCTTCTGCAGTGCCTGGAGAAGCAGCAAGTTGGGGCAGGAGGAAGGAGAGTGCTCCTGGTGACACTGGCAGGGCAAAGACCTGGAGCTTGGTATCAGGTCTTGTCTGAAGGAGAGAAGCTGTCTCACACAATATCACATCATTAAAAAAGCTCCCTCCCAGTGAGGTCCAGACTTCTCATTCCTAAATCATAAGAGAGGTTTCAAGTTAGATAGGACCTGAAAGCTTTCTTCAGTGCTGGTGACTGAGAGAACAAAGAGGAGAAACACTTGATGATACCAGAGGGGATACAGTCTGACTTAGACACATGAACTACTGGGAAACACTTAATTCCTTGTGCACTCAAGCCTGTAAACCTGCCATTTGTGTAAACCAGACCTTCCTCAACCCTGTGTTTTAATATCTTCAGGGTCCAACTCCTGGCTTGCCAGTGAGATGTAGCAAAAGGCAATGAAGACTGCAGTTCTCTTTCTACCGACTTTGGAAATGAAATAAAATTATTTGCTTTCATATAGAGAGTGAAACAAAGATATAATACTCAAAACCATCACTAACCAAATCTGGTGGCTCAAAGAGGGATTTCTCCTGCAAGTGGTATGTTGTTAATTGGATTAGAGTCTTGTTTGGCTTGCTTTTCCATTCCAGAGTAAATTCACAGCTATGAGATTGGTTGGCATGTCCCATACTGCTGCACGGATTCAGCCTTAACCAGGCTGGAGTGCAGCCACAGCCATGACCCGTTTGAGATCTTTGACCACAGAAATGCCGGGACTCTACTGGTGTTGCTCATCAACTCCCTCCACAGTTATTTATCTTGAAACTCCAAGAAAGTCAGCACCCTGTGCTAGGGGATCTTACCAGCTCACCCCGTAGCCCTGCCCTTCTCCTCACAAGCACTTACAAGTCACACCACTAAAGAACCAGCATGGGGATCACTGGCTACAGAGTTCATAGATGAGGTACCGGCAAAATCTCTTCAGTCACATTTACTGCAGGATCAGCCTTTTTTCCTTCTCAGAAATAACTGAATTAAGCTCATGTAGAATGGAGAGAGAAGAAAATCATGTACATTAGGATGATAGAGTGGCTGATCTTCTTAAATCTCTATTATTCATGAAGCATCTGCTTTCAGATTGAAAAGGTTAAAATTAATATTCATCTTTGTCCCTGAAGCAAACAGAATTGTAGTCCATGACTACTTCTTTAAATATGCTTAAGGACCTGGATCCACATCACTCAGGCCACAATATCTAGGGGAATCCTGTACGTGAACATGACTCATTAATCCATGGAAAATCATTCTCAAGGACAGATCTCCTCTGTGATGCCCCCTCACTTTGTGCACAGAGGTGGAAAAGCTAATGTTGGGACTTCTGAAGGGTTTGCCCAGCATGTGCACCTCTTCTGTATGTCTTACTCAGCTGGTGGGTGGCACTGCACAAAGCCACATTTGGGATGGATTGCAGAAGCCCTGTATTCCTTGACCATTGCATGGGCTTGCTTGCTTGCGACTCACATCAGGCAAATGAATGTAGAAACTAAATGCAACACAGAATATGCTTCAGATGTGAATCATATCCTCCTTCTCTACGCGAGAGCACTTCTGCCATGCACAGGTTTGGAGCAGGCATGGCTAGTGGCTCTGTTTTGGGACTGCATGGGGCTGCAGTCCATGTCCTGCCATTCTTAGTCCTCATGGCTGCACGAACCAATGCTGTAACCACTTGTACCTAAGAGCATCACACACAATTAAGCAGGAGCATCTGGAAACATCACCAAATTCACCACTCTGACAGAGGGCAGGATCTATCTATCCCAAAATCTCAATTCTGCCCTGAGATAAATCCCATGATCTCAAAAAGTCTCATACACAACCCAAAGAAAATATTTCCTCATTAATGCAAAGCTGTCTAAACTTGCATTCCTGTGACCTCTCTGTTTTGCCAATAAATACATTTTCCCTTTTCAGCTCTCCCTTCCCTTGCCCCAGACATACAACCGCACTGGGAGAACCACCATGTAGAAAATAAACTTCATCATGCTATCATAACTGACATTACTGTATTCTTTAAATATTTTCCTTTTTCTACTACCCAGAATTCTTCCTCTTCCCTTACAGCAGGTAAAAACTTCAGGGGGTTGGCATGCTTTTATGGTGTCCATTGTCTACATACAGGGAAATAAATTCTATTTTTACCAATGGAAGTTGCACAACATGATAATGTAACCTTAGGATGCTTGGAAATGCTTGTAACTCCTTGAAGATTCAGAAGTGGTCTGAACATGTTCTGGGCCATCAACTCTAGGTTGTCCTACTTGAGCAGGAAGGTTGGACATGGTGACCTCTATATTGGACCTGAGGACCTCTATAGATAGATAGGAGCAGCCTCACATTCATAAGACATGGTCCTCATGGGGGGTTTTAACCACCCTGATATCTGTTGGAGGGACAACACATCAGGGCATAAGCAATCCAGGAGGTGCCTGGAATGTGTTGATGATAACTTGCTTCTTCAAGTGATAAAGGAGCCATCAAGGACAGGTGCTGGGCTGGACCTTGTTCTCACCAGCAAGGAGGGTCTGGTGGGGAGTATGAAGCTCAAGGGCAGCCTTGCCTGCAGTGACCATGAAATGGTGGAGTTCAAGATCTTTTGTGCAGCAAAGAGGGCGCACAGCAAATTCACTACCCTGGGCTTCAGGAGAGCAGACTTTGGCCTCTTCAGGGATCTGCCTGGTAGAGTACCATGGGATAAAGCCCTGGATGGGCCCAAGAAAGCTGGTTGGTACTCAAGGATCACCTCCTCCAAGCTCAGGAGCGATGCCTCCCAATAAAGAGGAAGTCAGGCAAAAACACCAGGAAGCCTGCATGGATGAACAAGGAGCTCCTGGACAAACTCAAACATAAAAAGAAACCCTTCAGAGGGTGGAAGCAAGGACAGATGGCCTGGGAGGAGTACAGAGAAGCTGGTTACAGGTTAGAAAGGCCAAAGCCCTGACAGAATTAAATCTGGCCAGGGATGACAAGGGCAACAAAAAAAGCTTTTACAGGTATGTCAGTGATAAAAGGAAGACTAGAGAAAATGTGGACTCTCTCTGTAGGGAAATGGGAGACCTGGTTACCAGAGACATGGAGAAGGCTGAGGTACTCAATGACTTTTTTCCCTCAGTCTTCACTGGCAAGTACTCCAGCCACACCATCCAAGTCGCAGAAGGCAAAGGCAGGGACTGGGACAATGAAGAACTGCCCACTGTAGGAGATCTGGTTTGAGACCATCTGAGAAACCTGAAGGTGCACAAGTCCATAGGACCTGATGAGATGCATCTGCAGGTCCTGGGGGAACTGGTAGATGAAGTGTCTAAGCCACTATCCAACATAGCAGTTGTGGCATAGCAGAGAAGTTCTCACTGACTGGAACAGGAGTAACATAACCCTTACTTTTAGAAAGCAAAAGAAGGCGGTGGCCTGGGGAACTACAGACTTGTCAGTCTCACTTCTGAGCCCAGCATGATCATGTAGCGGATCCTTCTGGAAATTATGCTAGGGGAAATGGAAAACAAGGAGGTGATTGGTGACAGTCAACATGGCTTCACTAAGAACAAATTGTGCCTGACAAATTTGGTGGCCTTCTATGATGGGGTTACAGTGTTGGTGGATAAAGGAAGAGAAACTGATGTCGTCTACCTGGACTCGTGTAAAGTATTTGACACTGTTCCACATGACATCCTTGTCTCTAAACTGGAGAGACATGGATTTGATGGATGGACCATTCAGTGGATAAGGAATTGGCTGATTGGTCGCACTCAAAGAGCTGCGGTCAACGGCTCAATGTCCAAATGGAGAGCAGTGACGAGTGTTGTTCCTCAGAGGTTGGTAGTGGTACCAGTGACATTTAATATCTTTGTTGGAGACATGGACAGTGGAGTTGAGTGTACCCTCAGTAAGTCTGACAATGACACCAAGCTGTGTGCTGCAGTTGACATGCTGGAGGGAAGGGATGTGCCATCCAAAGGGACCTTGACAGGCTTGAGAGGTGGGCCTGTGCAAACCTCATGAAGTTCAACAAGGCCAAGTGCAAGATTCTGCACATGGACTGGGGCAATCCCAAGCACAAATACAGGCTGGGCTATGAGTGGATTGAGAGAAGCCCTGTGGAGAAGGACTTGGGGATATTAGTGGATGGAAAACTGACTATGAGCCAGCAACATGAGCTCACAGCCCAGAAAGCCATCTGTATCCTGGGCTGTATCAAGAAAAGCATGACCGGCAGGTCAAGATTCTCCTCCACTCTCATAAGACCCCATCTGAAATACTGTGTTCAGCTCTGGGGGCCCCAATATAAGAAGGACACAGACCTGCCTGAGCTGGTTCAGAGGAGGCCATGAGCATGGTCAGGGGGCTGGAGCACCTCTGTTATGAGGACAGGATGAGAGAGTTGGGGTTGTTCAGCTTGGAGAAGGCTCCAGGGAGATCTTAAAGCGGTCTTCCAGTACTTAAAGGGGGGCTACAGGAAAGATCGGGAGGGACTTTTTACAAGGGTGTGTAGTGATAGGACAAGGGGTAATGGCTTTATACTGAAAAAGGGTAGATTTAGATTAGATATAAGGAAGACATTCTTCACCATGAGGGTGATGGAGGTGCTGGAACAGGTTGCTGAGAGGCTGAGGCTGCCCCCTCCCTGGCAGTGTTCAAGGCCAGGCTGGACGGTGCTTTGAGCAACCTGGTCTAGTGGAAGGTGTCCCTGCCCATGGCAGGGGGATTGGAACCAGATGATCTTTAAGGTCCCTTTCAACCCAAACCATTCTATGATTTTATGACCTCTAGAGGTGCCTCCCAACTTCAACCACTCTGTGATGCTAAGTTCAATGCTGGCCATTATAATATTGCTAAAAGCTCGTAATGACATTGGTACACTACTGTAAACAGTCTTCAGAAAGGAAAGATAGCAAAAATCAGCAAAGGGTGTTGAACTTTAAGGGTAAGAGAGACTATGAAACAACCTCACTTCTAATTTTCACCAGCATGAATTCACAGTAACTCTTCTGATGTCTATGGATTTGCACATAGTCCCAAGTCCCATCTCTGAAATAAGATGTTTTAAAGGTCAGCCAAATACAGCAATGCATGAAAACCCATTGTTGTAGAAAACTTCACTTGCAAGGCGTATCACATCTTGCCTACTTATATTATTTGAAGAAGAATTTAACTTTTTTTTTAAGCTGTAAATTTTACAAGCCCAAGCAATTAAAAACGTTGTATCTGAATGCAGTTGTTTTCATCATGGTCAGACCTATAAATACAGCTCAGGTTTATTGGGATCATCATCTTTTCTGCAAGCGAGCCATGATTCATTGAGCAGCAGTGGATGCTGGGCCTCAGACTCACCCTTCTTACAGTGTAGGAATTAGGATGGTAGGGGCATAGATTTGCCTTTAGATCAGAAATATTAAAATCCAGAGAGTAGTGACCTTTGAAATAGGGAGGTAATATGTTTTTTATATAAATTCCTGAATTTACTCTCCCAAATAAACTCCCAAATTTACTTATACTAAATACCTACTCAGTTCCCAGAACTGAATGATAGAAAAACATTAAAATAGTGCACCACATGCTGTAATCTGCTTCTAGAGAGAGGACTGCTGTGGCTCAGAGCTTGTCTTCAAGGTGTGTATGTCTAAAACTCCTGTGGAATCTCGGTCTTCTTCAGTACAGTTGACATGTGAAGGCTATTATGTGACACCTAAAATACACAGCGGTATGGGGAAAATCAGTAGACTGATATTTCATCTCACAAATTTTGAACTTAGAAGCTACTTTCATCGTTTTATCCTTTTCAGAGAGGAGGTTGCAGTGGGACTTAACTAAACCTCAGTATAATTCTTCACAGTGTTATTGCCTCACCAGGTGCTTTAGCAGCATATAAGCACAAGGAAAGCCAAATAAAACCTGCAGTCATTTCCTCCTCAGTAAGGTACATAGTGTACAGCTTCAGTGCTGCTGCTGCTGAAGAGAGATGCTCAGACCAGATGCCTAATGGCACAGGAGGAGAAAGAAGCATACGCTAGCCATGGTATGTCTGTAGCTAGCTCTGGCCCAGGAAGGGTTAAACACTTTGTGGTGAGGTGGGACAAACTTCACTTAAACTCAATTCTGTGGCAGCCCGATTGTTTTGACACCTGCACTATGTGAGGGATGGCATGGTCTCCTTTGTGGTGCATAATGGCACATCTTCATTATTGTTCTAATACTCTGCAAAAAAAAAAAAATCCCTAATCTTTCTGTGGTGCCAGTGACTGTAACAATGCCGGGACGTTTTATTTTCCTCCTTGCTCTCTCTTTCCCTTAACCCCCCATTGTTGCCATAGCCACGATGGTGCAGTACTGCTGGTTCAGGAAAGTTTCTGTACTGTACCGCCCTGAGCTTATTGTTTAAATCTTTATTATTCAACTGTTCTGAAGATTTACATTTTTAATGGCTCATTTATGTAATCCCATAAATAAAGTAGCAGAAAAGCATCCCACACAAATGAGTGAATTGGGGTTTGAAAAAAGCTGCTGAAGCAGGTCACTCAGGGTCTCAGCTGCGGGGCCTTGATTGGTATCAGCGATATAGCCACTGTGGCAATGGACTTAAGACCACCCAGTCAGCCCCAAAATGGTGCATTACCAGGGAATAGTGGAATGGTGCTATAGTTCAATCTCCCCTATTTAGCAGGGAGCAGAGTTCTGCTGCAAAAACCATTTCAGCCTCAGACTCATTTACCTTATTGCTTTGACAGCTGCACCTCTCCCGCAGTAAAGTTTAGATGATTAGCTTTTCCCTCCTAGCAGCTGATGGCGATAGGGGTTTTTTTTTGGTTGTTTTTTTTTTTTTTTCTTAACCAGTATATTCCTGGGGCTGATAAATTCCCTCTAAAGAGGCTGTGAATTCAAGCACCTGCCCAGAGAATTTGTTTTATAAACTGAGTGCTGAGATGGAGATATGTTCTAACAATTCACTTCTAAGCTTCTCCCCAGCACTCCCCTTGCTGGCTCCCTCCCCACACACAAATCCTTCGTGAACTGTAAATCCTTTGAGCAGAGCAAGTGCATTTGTAGCTGCAGCCGTGCTAATGAAAGACAGGGAAGATATTTTGTTTCCGGTCAGTTCTCACCCTTCAAGGTTGATTTTTAGTTGCTATCTTAAAGAGCAGCTGCGAAGCCACTGCACATCCCGGGGGACTCTGTCCTGGGGCATCAACCACAACTCTTGACACATCCTGCTCTCAAGGACAGGTACCAGGGGTCAGCTGCATGCCCCACACCTTGCACTCTTACACTACTCTGCTGAGTCGGCATGAGAAACCTACCTAATGCCAATTTTCTCTTTGGCACTGCTGTCCTGGCATGGCTTTGGTCCCACCAGCTAGCGTCACCCCAGAGGGTGCCCAGGCTTGCCTGGGGCTGCCCTGTTTAAAGGACTGCAGCCAGCCAGATGTGAGCTGTAGCCCCAGAGCTGGAATACAGATGTAACTGTGGAGAGTTGGTCCTCAGCACTAGCCCTCATCCACTGGACAGGTTGGGGCTCCATGGATGCTCAGGTCACAGCAAGACAGGGTAGCTGGGCCAGAGGGACAAGCTGGTGCTGCCTGAAAAAGGGTCGTGGGACTGGCTGCTCCTCCTCACTCCCAGGACCTCTTCTAGGGATCCCAGTTGGTGCAGCACGTTTCGTGAACAGTTCGCCGTTCGCCCTCCTATAAAATGGGAGGTGGATACCCCTGCAGCTGCAGAGGGGGAGCTTGGTGGCAGCATGAGCCAAGACCCTGCTGTGGCAAGCACCTTTTCTGGGGTCCGGCAGTGGCCCATCCCTGCCAGTTCCCACCTTCCAAACTGTGCTGACAGGCACCAGCCTCTCCCACCACAGGACAGCCAGGCCAAGTCCTCACAGAGCTGCTCCCATGCACCTTCCCTTTCCTGGAGAGCTGTGGGAGTGCATGGCCATGGGAGGTGGCCTCATCCATCCTCCCCAGCTCTTCCCAAAGATGCCAGGACACGTGCCAGCCAAGGCACTGGCTGCTGGACAGACAACAACCACACAGGCAGAACTGGAATGATGCGACTTGCACCCAGCACCCAAACCATGATACACGGTCTGCTGTTACCAAGGCACATCAGCGCTGCTTTGCTCTTGCACAAGTATTTTAAGTGCAAAGGAACAACACGTTTTCCCCCAATTAAAAAGCAAAGCAGCTCTTTATAGTAGTCTGCCAGCATGAAGCTTTGCTGGCAAATAAACTGCAGCAGTCCACAAGTGAGGGACAGCAGACAATAGCTCTTCCTCAGTTTACCTGCTGGATCTCGTTCTGCCTGGCTGCATGGAGCAGAGTCAAAGGAAGCTGCTCAGAGGCAGGGAGCAGGCAGCGAAACAAAGGCAGGGAGAATACCAGCCAGCCCAAAGGAACAGTGGGGAAGCTGGTAATTGGGCCGTGTGTGTTTGGCTTTCGCCAGGCTAGCAGGTTTGTTTTTCCCAGGCTGGAGTCTAGGCTGAAAGAGACATGAAATTATTAAAGACCTCAACCTAGAAAGGAGAAGAAAGGAAAAAAAGTTGGCAGTAGTGGCTGGAGGTGAATCTCAAGTAATGAGAGCGCTGTGGGGGCTCTCTGCTCCCTCCTGAGAGCGAGGTGCCTGGGAAATGATTTTCAACGGGCAAAGAAAAATGAAGTTTAGGTAAAATTCATTCCCGTGGACTTTTTTTGCTAGTTTAACTCATTTCTCAGGCAGCAGGGAGCCTACTGGGCAGGATGCAATAGGTCCTGCTATAGAAAAATAGAGCTGTGCCTTCCTGGTCCCTTCCTTGTTTCAAGAAGATTCCCACAGGGATCCAAGTTTAAATGGGACCCATTGGTGAGGCAGACCCAGAGCCACCCTCAGGAAGGGATTCCCCCGTGGGGGGGCTGATCTTCAGTCCTTTCAGTCCTCTACCCACAGGTCTATCGTGCTTCTTGCAGGCAGGATGAGCTCAGGGCAGACCAAAAGATGTGCTAGTGCAGGACTAAGCCTGAGCTGCTTCACCCTGCTCTGGCCTAATACCCTGCTAATGCCAGGTGTTAGCACAGAGGATGGCAATTCCTTGTATGTATTTGCAAAGCACACTACAGACAGAAAATTTTCAGCAAGGTAACCAACCACCCTAAATATAAGCCTGGTGATAGGGAGTGAAAATACATTTGCAGTCCCTCTCCCTTTTACTTCACGGAGAACCTGCCTTGAGCCTTGCAGTCTTCATCCTCAAGAAAACATGATATGAAATCCTGCTGCTGGACAGGCAGTTGTGAGGGCTGGGGAAAGCAGTACACAAATTGTGAGCCCCAGGGAAAAACGGGGCTGGAAGGAGCTGATGGTGATCCCACATGGATCTTCTGGTTTCCCTTCCCCTTTAACCTACATGTCAGTGGCTTGATGGAGACAGAGTGAGGTGTTTAGCTGGTGCAAACCAGCTCAGCTCTGCTGACGGCTGCACAACTTCACTGATTTGCACCAGATGAGACATGGTACCATCCACTTTCCTAGGAGCTTATGCTTTCTCCTGGAGATTTATTTAACCAGAACAGTCTCAGGTGTTTGTCGTGAAGTTTGACATGCAGTATCCATGCCTCACACATCTTGCTGGTGTCCCCAGGGAGGGAGACACAAGCTAAACCATGGGAAACTTCACTCACCTCTCCTTGAGGCATCCCTCATCTTAGTAAATCAAGACCAGGAGAGAAAGAAGAACATAACACTCAAGAGCCAAACTTTTCTAGACAAAACATATTCTACCGTTCAAGGACTTCACAAGTGTCTTCTCTGAATGGAGGGGTTCAGAGAGGTACTAACCACCCCACACTGGCCAGAGGAGCATTAAAAACTGAACCAGGAATGCCACGAAATCCTACCAACACCACCTCTCGACTTGGGATTACGCTGAAGAGTGATGTTTTAATTTAGGGGTCTGCTGTGGGCAGAGTTGTCCAAGTTTAGACATCCAGACTGATGATGTCAGCCGTTTTTCTTACTGTCCTCTTGGCTTTTGCTATTACTCTGCTGTCTGCCACTATGGTAGGGAGAGAAAACTGTATTTGAATGTAATATACAGAATGAAGACAAAGCAATAACTCATATAGAACCTTGGTTTCCTTCACATGTTATACTCCTTTCCTAATATTCTCTTTATTGAACTTAATGGCTCATTATCAGGAACTGTCTGTCATTACTGTTCCTGATGGATTAGCTGGTTGCTGGCATTTTTCTTTCTCTGAGACATTTTGAATGACTAGTGTTGGGCAAACCTTCATCCTTCATGGGATGTTTTAAAAAGACACAGGCAGTTCCTTTCCAGGAAAAGCTGCAGAATTCAGAAGACGCAGAGTCTCAAGCAGAATGTCCACCCACGTTTTCCAAAACCACACTTTGGTTGTATTTACACCACTGATATTAAGTTGCATGTAACATTGTTCCTGTTGCACTTTCTGCAGTCTTTCCCCATTCCCATCTGTGTGCCCCAAGAAAGCACAAATGATCTGCCTAGGCTGTGGGTTTCATGGCGAGCAGAGGACCAGGGACATGGCTGGATGGAGGTGAATGTGTGTGCTCCTGCTTGGCAGGAGGGAGAAGTGAGACCATGCTAAGGCTACTCCAGCTGCTGATTGCCCAAGCAAACACCAAGCCACATCCCTGCAGTTTCCCTTTCTTACCATGGTCCTATGTTCATGCTCCTCTTTCAAATCCTCCATGACAAAATCAAACTCTCCCCAACTGGAGGCCTGTCGTGGCCAATCTGCTAGAGTTATGACCCTGCAGGCACAAACCAAGGAAGGATCTCCACAAGGTGAACTTTACTAAAAATGCTAAACATACAGTTTAAAAGGATTAATGACTAAGTAGCTACAGTATGTGTTAGTTTTTCTTTATTATTCTAATTACTATATGTTTGTGACAAGCATCAGTCAACTCTACCAAGTTCCAGGCCTTGTGACTTCAGCCTTAAAGCTGACAAACATTAAGGATATTTGCCACCTCAGCACAGACCTGAGACAGGTCAAGACTGATGAGAGAGCAGGGAAGACTCTCCCTGTGCTGCGTGTGCCACCCAAGGGAACATGAACTGGGCGAGATGGGGTAGCCACGGTTCCTCCCACACAAAGATGAGCCAGTGCGGGTGAGAGGGTGGCAAAGAGCATGATTTCCTTTCTGCTCACTAGCAGAGTCTCTGTTGGGTCTCTGGGGTTGTACTTTGAGATTTAGAGTACAATTAAATCCTCAGCTACACTGTTTCTTTACTGTGGCCTAGAGAGCCTCTTCTCATCCATACCACTAAAGACGCTATTGCCTTCACTTTCTGACAAAGTTTTGATTTTTGCCTTTATGACTGTAGTGTCATAACCCTGTAAAGATTTTTGTGACCATGTTCCAGACTGTGATGACACTGAGATGGCAGAACGAGTCTGTTTGTCATACCATGCTCCAGACTGTAACGGTGCTTCACAAGCGATACAGGAGTGCCTGACGTTATCAACATGAGGCTGTGATGTTATTTTCTCAAAGCATCCCTGTGTATCTACGCTGGGTATTCCTACGTCTCAAATCTCCATTTACAGAGAAGAAACTAAGCCCCAGTTCTGCCCTGCTCACTGCCATGGCTTGTCCACAGCCAGTCAAGGCTTGTGCAGTGGTGCTTACTGGGTCTGGAGGCCACAGGGCTGCACAAGCCCCCGGGCCCTTATCAGTCGCAGCCCCACTGGGAAGCTGACTGCCGTCTGCAGAGCAGCCAAGAGGACAGAAAGCAAGTGAGAAACAAACCTACTGTGCTTATGACCATGAAAAACCTATTCCTTATGGCACAGATGTATCCAGAGCAACAAGAAAGTCTGCCTAAGAGGAAGCTGTAGGTGGGGAACCAAACTCTTTTCCAGAGACCTACACCAACATTACAGGGGACTATATCCCCTCTCCAGGGCACCACCCGCTTCCCACACAATGTATGTGCCCTTAGCCCTATACAATCACAATAAAAAGACATGGGGTGCTCTTGGGAGAACTATGCAGCACTTGCACTGTTCCTTAGCCTAAACTATTTGGTTCAACACTCCAGTCATAACACAAGGCTCATCATTTTGGGTAGCAGTAAATACTGTATGAGAGAAATTTTTTGTAAAAACAGCATATTCTCACTTTCACTTACAAACAAATGTTTATTTTTGTTGCATACAGATGGAGATTCAATGTTTTGAGATTCAGTATCAATACAGCCTTCTAGAAGCATTTTATAAGATGGGGGGGTAACAGCCTGAGAGTTACTAAAATCATATTTGGTAAATTTAGAGTCTAAGCAATACTCAAACAATGTAAAATAAAGAAGATACACCCAGTGTTCCTCTGAGACTTTGAGAGGCTGCTAAATATTTGGCATAAAAGTATTTGATTTTTCTGTCTTAAGACCATTGTATTTGGAAATGCGGGTGTGAATATATGTAGTGTGCAAAAATTTTAAGGCTTTTTTTTTTTTTTAATTGGAGCTATGCCCGCTTCAACATTTACTCTTGATTACTTCCTATTGACAGTTACTAAAACAAAGAGTGTATATTAATGCAGACTAGTTTCATTCATAGATGGTGAGCTGCAACAGGATTATTTGCAAGTGCAAAGATCACTCACATGAATAAAGATTTGGTGGATCAGTGATTCCACTGATAAAATGAATAAAATCCTTCTCCAAACACAATCCAAATATGTTTTCTTGTTACTTATCCAAGCAAGTCTATTTTGAGTTGTTCCAGCTTAATTAACTGAAAACACATAACTATTAATGAGAGCTCTGATAGGGCAGGAGAGGAAGCATGCTTCTCAGTGATCAACTTGCAGCCACCACACAAAAACCAGTTCTGTTTGTGCAGGAAAAGCAACCCCCTCCTGCTACATTATTCCATTGATCTACAAACATTTACATCTCCTTTGTTAACTAGTTTTCTGTAGAAATTTCATAATCACTAAGGAACGCTCTTACAACTGCATCTCAAGAAACTTCTGGTTTAGATTGGATCAGTCTGAAAAACAGGGTCTATTTTTGCCTTTAAGCCCAGCCATGTTACACTTGAAACCTGTTGGGCTTAGGCATTTATGATTCATTGTAAATAATTCAAATTGGATTTATAAAAGAGAAGAGGCTGTACAACGAACGTAAGAACTGCACATTACTACATCCCTGGCAGTCAAACCTAATAAAAAGTATTTCATAAAGCCCAATCATAAAATGCTCTCTCCTGCTTTCTCACATTGCTTTGTGATCTACATTCAGGATCAGGTGCTGAAAATGAACATTTTGGAGTATTTCTGTCCAACATAATAATAAAGTCTGTTAACAAGTTCTTGTGGCTATGGCAAAAGAATAGCCTCACCTGAATAAACTGTTATCCATACAATGTGCACTGAAACTAAACAAAGACATTATTAGTAGCTCACAAATAAACAAGAAACACCTCTGAAGTATCACTGTGGCAGCATTAACCTAAGGTGCATTGCCCTCCCATGTGAGTAACTAGGCTGCAACACACTACTATGGGAAGTGGAGACCAAGAACACACTATTTATTTATTCAGGTGTTTATTTATTCTAAGGACTAGGCACTTTTAAGAGTAACAAGTGTTCTGAGTTACAAAAGTTAATAACACATTTTGAAAAGTCATGTTCAGGCTTTAGGTTTCAGGATTTAAATCCTATATTTAAGATACCCTATAAATGTGATGCTGGTGCTGCATAGTATGAGCGACTGCAGACAATACAAACCTGGCTTTATGCATCCAATTTTGTATTAAAAAAGTGATCAGCAGGTGAAGATTTGCCTTAAGAACAGCTAATGAGAAGCAGTTTTTTGGTTTTATTATGTACACCTACAAAAGACAGCACTAAAATACACATTCAACCAATGAAACATTAATAATTCACATACGTTCCGTAAGTCAGAAAAAAGTGGAATTAGATCTGTACCTACCACCGCTGATGAAGACAGGCTTTCTCCAGCTATCTGGACTAGGTTACATCAGATTGTCTAGTTGAGCATTTCTAGTAGGGAAGTGCTCTCTATCAGCAATCAAGACTGATTTTGAAAGCATACTCTAATCACTTTCCCTACCTGAAAGCCTGGCTTAAATTAATGCAGAATCAACAACAGCAGTTATTCTAAAGGGGTTTTTGAAGGCCTGAGTGTGGAAAGCTCTCAGCACACCGTATTATCACTGCAAGCCAAACCAGCAATTCAGAGATTTGTTCTGTGGAACCTCTACAGTCCCAATCCTGACCAACAGAATTCCCTGATGCAAAGCCCCATCCATCCATCCATCCATCCATCCATCCATCCATCCATCCATCCATCCATCCATCCATCCATCCCTGTGACTGCAGCAGAGCCCGGCCAGTATTATAGGTGCTGTCCTTCCAAAATGGATTATAAAGGAGAACATAACAAGTGTCCAGCAAAATAAGAACTGCAAACAACTTTTGCTTATGTAAACCAAAGATGGTCCTATGTTCTCCAAAGATACTATTTTTTCATTGATCCCATTTAAATAATTGGAAGTTTTCTGAAACTCACAACTTTCTGAAACTCACAACTCCTCAGCAGAAATGTAAAAGTATCCCACTTTGTTGGATACGCTGACCCTGGCAGCTGCTGGTGGGCTCAACACCTGCTTCACTACCTCCCCATTACTCAGAAGAGTAATTCCCAGCTCATGCATCAAAATTCGGCCACAGCAGATCTCCACTTTGGTCTCCCCATCTCCCAGCTAACACGATGATCTTTTCAAGAGAGATGGGTAAGCATAGCAAGACGGGGTATAGCTAAGCCTATAGATGGCACTCTTGCCCTGACACAGCACTGACGGACCATGCCGCGCCCATCCTCCTTCCACTTATAGGAGAGAAGCCGATGTCAGTTAAGAAACCCATGAAAAGCATCAATTCCACAAAGCACTTTTAATGAACATATTCGATTTTATTGTCAACACACTTAAAAACGGAAACCTATGTTCAAAACAATCATTTTTGAGAATACTGAAATACAAAATACTTCACACAGAAGTTTGTTATTGTAACACAAACAGAAGTGAGACACAGAATACGCCAATGTGTATTATATGTGCTCCAAGTCACAAGTTTAAGAACTGTACCACTACAGAACTGTCACACAGGCTTGCAAAGTGAGCATTTGACTATTTTTAAGGATCACCTTTGCATTTCTAATGTTACACATTTACTTGGAAACTTCCTAGCAGTGGACAGAGAACATGATAATTTTGTCTTCAAGGTTTGTTTTGAAAGCACCATGACAACAGACTGTTCAAACTACTTCCTTACAGAGGGAAGTCTAAACAGAGACAATTATTGCAGTTATGGCTTTTTAGGGGTAATGTTATATTATTATCTATGACAGGTTTGTGGATATACAATAACAAGCAAAATCAGTATTTCCTGGTAGTTCCTTCTGGAAATCAAAACCAGCAGTGCCCATTTAAAATTTGTTCCTTTTATACTAAAGAAAGCAAACTCTTATACTCTATACAAATTGCACGTGCTTGGCCAGGGACTGACCAGCTTTCTCTTCTAGATTCTGTAAAACTAAACTAACTGAAACACACAAAACTCCCTTATAGGTTAGCAGCAAAGAAGTTCTGCCAATTTTACACAATAAATAATTTTCTGCTTAATTTAAATTTATTTCCAAAAGAGTGACATGATTAAACAAGTTGTATCAGACAGTGACACGCTCCATCACCAAGACCCTAAGCTTAGTCAGAAGGGGAGAGAGGAATGGACCAAAGGGAAAGGAATGTCTGTTCTAAAATGACCAAAAGATTTATGCTGCACTTTGCTTTTCTTTTACAGGTCCCAAAGAAAAGTTTTCTAAAGCTACCTCAAGGTTACTTCTCACACAAGAACGAGGTTCAAAATTCAACTCTGAACAGTATCTTTTCCTGAAAAACTGAGACATCCCTGCAGTCTGACACTTAATGACATTCCTGGCTTGTAACGAAACCCATATTCATAACTCTCTTCTCATCGTTTGCTTGATCGTTCTTCATGCTTATCCTTTGTGTGCTGGTTCCTGCTTCGGTGCCTTGGAGGAGAGTAGCTGACTCTCCTTCTGGACTGAAAGCTGGGTGTATATGGGTGAATTCTGCATTTCTTTGGTTTTTCTTCTTTCCTGCTTTTGTTTGGCTCAGGCTCCTTACCATCTTCTCTTTGCTCACGTTCTTGGTCTTGTTCTTTTTGAGATGGTAACGTATTTTTGATGGTATTAATAAGAAATCTTTTATTTGTACCAGCAAGAGGACATTTCAACCTGTAAAGACATTTAAAAGTGATCAAAAGACAAGATAAAAACATCCTGAAACAAGTCTGAGATCTTAACGTCAATTATTTTAAGACAGGTTTGTGCACTTGGCTCTCCTTGCATGCCACCTAGTGTAAACTCTCAGTACAGAAAGATATGCTCAAGGTTGTCTCCATTCTCCTTTTATCTTACTCTTTATAGGATGAAAGTTATTCTACTTCAGCACAGTGAAAATCCACGATTTTCACAATGTAATGTGTGCAGGGGGAAGCAGAGGATGAGAATATATTTTAAGGTTGATGGTGCTTTTTAGGTATTCAGGAATCAAATGTTTAGTAACATATTCTAAGTCAAATCAGAATGGTTTATAAGATCATAATCTTCTAAAGTTAGCATTATGTAATGAACTGAGATACTCAGAAAGTAAAAGATACACTTGCATGAAGAATGCAAACAGCTGTAGCAATAAACATGTACGAGGGATAACGATTTTAACTTTTATCTGGCAACCACCAAATAAAATGTTTTATTACTTCTTAAACAGAAAGTATACTTATCCAATTCTTTTCCGTTGTTTCTTTCTCCTCTTTCAACTTAACACTTCTGCACATAATTTATCAGCTAGTTTTAGTAAACAAGTACTGTACATTTCCTTGATCTTGCTGGCATCAGCTGTACTCCACTTATTCCCGATTTATCATCTCTTAAATAATGGAATGAGAAAAATCAAGTTTGAATATATTCCTGCAGTAAACAGAAATCACTCTGAAGACTTTGTTTATAGTGGGAGCCACCATGGTGTTTGTCTTTACAACATTTTTGAGTCTGTATGCTAATGGAGAAGTTACAGGTTTACTCTAAAAAAGCAGAGCTGTTAGAGATCACAGTGCCACTTACTGAATTAACTATGGACTCAACGAATCCTAACACCACAACACTAAGATCATTGCAGGATCAGATTCTAAGATCAATAATTAAGATCATATTCTACCTAAATATTTTGTTTAAGTGTAGAAACTGACCATTTAAAAACCATGACCATTTAAAAACCTTTGACATCTCTGAGTATCAGAGGTATCAGAACAACAAGAAAATTGTAATGAAGATCATATCCGATTATTTAGCATACTTCATGACTTTTAACTGGACATGGCAGTTACCATGGTGTTTTGCTACAGGTCTGCCTACTAAGCATTACTGATACTTGTTCTTGTCCTAAATCCTTAAAAAAATTATGAGAGTAATGTTAGAAGTATACACTAAACAGCTACACTGTTTTATCTTCTGCTAGGTACTTCTTGACACATTTCTACACCATAGCTAGTTTTAGAGCTTTCTAAGCTTTCTGCATATAAATCTACAGTTTTGCTCAAATCCTGTTTTAAAAAAAAAATTTTTGAAGTCTGGATTGTATCTAGTATAGGTGTTTTGTAAATTAGGGAGACAGTATTTATCCCTTAACTGTATTACTGAATAAAAATACAAGGCTAACATATGTTAGTAGAATAGGGTTTCTACTTCAAGCTACATCAGCTACAAACATGGTGCTGAACATGCCATGGCACCAGTTATACTCACAACACAAAACAGCCAACATTTAAGTCCTCGGTATGTCTTATGCCAGCATCACACTGTTGCACCTCAACATTTCCCACCAAGGAGGGCAGCTTTCTCTAGGCTGCATTCAGGCAAAAACTATTTCACAATTTTTTCTGTTCTGTTGCTTTTTCTTTAGAGATAATGCATTGATTAAGCACTAATACATATATAGCACCAGAATGAGACAATCTGCCCCAAATAAATTCGCCTTGCTGAAGTATTTATTTCTTTTTGGCACCGTGAGTGCTGCCTGAGCTATACTAAGAATGAAAACTGATAAGAAGTTCAGGGCTTCAGAGTCAGTTAAGAAATGCCATTAGATCCCTATCAGAGAGTGATAAAAATGAGCCACTGGGCTTTCACAAAGCAGCAGTAAGTTATAGCACTGAAGAGAAACATTAGTCCTTAGTTTTATTGACCTCAGACTTCAAATCAAATTCTGCCTTTAAGTCTTGAAGGAAATGAGATGTATGGCACATGCTACATTACACACACACAAGCCCATAATGTTTACATATATCCATGGTATATATGGAACTGTGAAGATTAAAAGTGAACTATATTAATCCACTGATATCTTTGAGAGCATTTCTAATGGTGAGAAAACTGACCTCCCCAAAGACAAGCCTTTGGCTTGCTCTAGGTCTGATCCTGCAACGCTCAATCCAATGACAGGTTTGCCTTCAGCATAAGTTCTGAAGGGCTGGGAGGTAAGCTCAGCCTATGCAAGGTGGAACCCAATACTGCTGACTAGTAAACAGTGCCACAGAACAGATTTTACAAGCTTTTCTTAAAAAAAAACACAACAAACCAAACCAAAAACCAAAGACATGTTAAAAGAACGTTAAAGCACCTGAAGCAGGGCTGCAGGCATGACCAAAGCACACAACCTGCAATTCTAGAGCAGTCTTGTCTACAAAATGGACTCCAGTTCTGCAGCAACGTATTCACTCCACTGCATGCTCCAATAAGCTAAACCAAGCTATTCTTACTCAGAGAATCTTGTCTCCCTCCACAGATAAGTCCTGCACATCCCAAAACCTCTCTACTGTGCAGTGAAAGTCAACGTTGCATTTTGAGCAAGAAAATAAGATTAAATCAGTTGTTGTGAACACAGGTCAAACCTTTACTTTTGACATTTTAAGCCAATTTCTGTGCAATAACACAGAATTTCCAGCCAATACCTCTCATCAATTGTAGCAGTGCAGTTCAGCACAAAAGTGCACCATACAACTTCTTATCAGTAAAACATGCTGACAGCATTTAAGACCCAAGAGTATAGTGCCATGCACCAGTCTTTCCTCTGCTGAGTAACTGGACATATCAAATATGTTTGGCACAGTCAGCCTCAGCATACAGAGTAAAATTACATCTTTCCAGGAAACAAAGTTCAGTATGGATGAACTTACAAGGACATTTCTACCACTTCCAAAGTGCCATGGAAAATACAGTACTTAACAGAAGAGTGACTGAAGAAAAAAAAAAAAAAAGCAAAAAAAAAAGCAGCTGGAGGTTGTTTTGCCAAATCAACTAATCTAGGCTGTTATCCTTTCACAGGGGATCTCACAAAAGAGGAAGCCAGGGAGGACACTGAAAGCTTTTATATATGGTCCTGGCAGCTAAATACAGCTGGCAGGACTTTGGATGGAAACCTGTGCTCTGATCACAAGATTTAAACATATTTACTTTGCAATCTCTGTCTGTACCCTGTTTCTCCTCCTCTCCAAATGAAAGGCATAGGGGAATCACATTGCAGTGTTTCTGCACAGTCATGAAACACCCATTCAAAGACAAGATGCAATACAGCATTTTGCAGTTCTGGTGCCCTCAAACACCACCTCATCTTATTTTGTATTCTGGAGTACTTCTAACAGATTCAGTATTGAGCAGAAAGCCATC
This sequence comes from Athene cunicularia, assembly GCF_003259725.1. Taxonomy (NCBI): domain Eukaryota; kingdom Metazoa; phylum Chordata; class Aves; order Strigiformes; family Strigidae; genus Athene; species Athene cunicularia. The sequence goes on along the minus strand of NW_020799091.1, from coordinate 21,027,766 downwards.
TATAGGAATGAAAGCAATTTTAGGATTGCTTTACAAGAAATAGGGTTAAAAATAATTTAATGCTTCCAAAATGTATCTTCTTTTTTCAGTTTCATCTGCTGTTACTATGTATAGCTGAATAACCATCCCAAAATATCCTGTTTTGCATATCTTATTTTAGGTAAGCTTTTCAAGTGAGCCATGAAGATTACGTTCAGTTCACCCTTATCTCACTTGTGACCAGAATTACATGTTAGAGGAAAAAAAAAAAAGCCTCAAGAACTTTTCCACACAGTAGTTTTTGTGGTATTTTAACTACCTTTCTCAATTAAAGCAGAAAAACCCCTTAAAGTGGGACCCAACTCCAATGCAGTAAGGAAGCTTATGAATTATGTACATCGGACCAACAAAAACACTTAAGGAAAGCTGAGCTTTTAGCTTGCATTTACCCAGGCACACGATGGAAAATCCCTATTCCATCTGTGTCCAATTCTCTCTGGTGAATCAAGGATAAATAAATCTAACCATTTCAAGTGTTCTTACGCTATTTGTCCACAACTCCCCATCCTGGATCCAACTGGTCCTTCAAATGTTAACTTCTAGACAATTGCTCTGATGTCTTTTCTCATTTCACAAGTTCCAGCATCACAGCAGCATTGCTGATATTCATCCACATATTCTGCTCATTATTGCTCAACATTTCCAAGGATTAAGATACTTTCAGAAGAGGATCCTCCCTTCCCCTTGTCTTACACATTTTCTTACTTGTGATTAGCTCTACTGCTTGAACTAGACGCATCATCATCAGGACCTACAGCATGTGGTATAAGGACATAGGAGACCCCCAACAAGAATCACTGTGGCCACACAGTGCACACAAAAGGAGCACTGCAGGAACTACAAATACTGCAGTGCCAAGAGCAATAATCTTGAGGACATCCAAGGAACAAGTCAATATTCAAGAGCTAATAATGAGATCTACAAATATGAATATCCAGTATTTCTCGGTTTAATTTGCCATGGACCTAGATACTGCCAATCTGAGTCCTGAGAGCACGGAGCACAGTAATCTAGAACTCTTAACAAACCAAGAGCTTATGCAGCCCATTGGCAATACCGACAGTTGCCGCATGTCCAGTCTCAGTCCCTTCCCACAGAAGCTCTTGCCTGCTATCACCACCAACTGTTTGGGACAAGCCCTTCTACTACCATCTAACCCTTACAGGTTGCAGCGCCTATCCATGTCATCCACAACAAACTTGCAAGACGTGACACTGACAACATATTCCCAAACTGGAGGAAATAATAGCAACACTGTGTCATATTTCAAGGCTAAGTCTTTATACCACACCGTGGGCTAAAGGATGACTGCTTGGTATGTTTTTTTTCTGCACCTGTTAGCTATGCTAGCTTGGAAGCTTGAAATTTAGGTTCAAACAGCAGTCGACTATCCATCTCCATGAGGAGACAACAAAAAAGTTAAAGTAGGGGTGCTTGGGGAACTTCTTCAAAAAGTGCACTCGAGCTATGGAGAATTAATCACTCTGGACAGTACTGGAGCAGTGGCTTGAACCTGAAAGCAGTCCTAAAACAGCATTCAGAACCTTGCTGGCTAAGGTTTGGCTGGCATCAACACCCACAAGGAGACACTACTCCTCTGTAATGGTATGTACAATATAGTTCCCCAGGAATGCCACCTCCCCACATGCCTCCCTTTAACCAATTCCTGTCAAATGCCTCTGACTCCAGAAATGTATTTCCCAGTATTCAACAGCTGCTGGAGAGCAACATAAACTGGAATCAGTGAAATATGAGCAAGTAGCAGCCTCTGCTTCTCCTTACCCAAAGACAGATGGCAGAACAAATCTTTTCTTCATAGGCCGAGTTGCTTCAACTATCCAGTGCCAATGCAGGATTGATGGCCTTACACTAGGATGTCTCCAGGGTTTGTGCATCTCTTCTCCAGGACTCCTCTGACAAAGGGCTGAGGAAATCCCAGAAGTCCTCATGAAACACACCTGTAAGCATTTTGAGTTTGGCAAGGAAGGAAGGTTTTGTGTTTTACCTGTTAAGACTGTGCTTTTATACAAGTTGGACTTGCCTTCCTCTCAGTAGTTTACAGTTGCAAGGTTACATGTTAGTCTTGGATCTAATCTCTGAAGCCTTTCAGGATTTACTGTAACATAAGTTACATCTGATGGCATTTTGCTGGAGTGTGATAAGTCAACTAAACATAGTTAACTTTCCTTCCAAATAGCTTTCTGGTTATCTCACCTCCTACACAGATTTGTAATACCTAGTTGTTGGGCCAGTTCAGAAGGACCAGAACAGCACAATGGGGCATGAAAAATATTGAAGGGAAGAGAGCAGGTGGCAGCTTCCAGCTGCTGTTCTGTCTCTTGAGCTTGCAGAACTGGGAACTGAAGACTTATTGGGATTCTGCCTATGGGGGCCTTTATACTTTCCTTACAGCCACAAACACCAGCTGTATGCTAGCCTATGCCAAACTGTACAGCATCACATTTGTGATAAATGGGATTACTACCAGTCTCTCTAAGGATAAATTCAGAGAGGGGAAAATCCCTGGAGAAGCATCATATACAAAAAAAAAAAAAAAAAGATCTCTGAGTGCAAGATATCCTGAGCTGCAGACTGCCTGAAGCTGGAATAGCACCTTGAGGAAGTACTGCTACTTCCTTGTAATTTTCTTCCTCCATTTCCTAGGCACTGGGTATTGGCCACTGATGGAGACAGGGCACTGCAGAGATGGATCCTTTGTTTGACCCAGTATAGCTATTCTCATGTTCCTCTGCAGCTGAAAGGATCCTTACTTCAACAGTCTCAGTTCAGGATACCACCATGCCAATCCCTATGTCAACAGTCTTTCTCTGCCTGGAGCCTTCTTGACAATCCTCTCCTACACCTTTAACACAACCCTGGCCTAGTCAGACACTATTTCACTCTACTGGAATCTGCAGCTGTTCTGAAGAACAGGTCACCCTTGGCTATCCCTTCCTCTGGCAGGTCTTGGGCATCAGGCTTTAGCATACTGTGTTACCCCGAGCTGATCATCATAGCCACCTGAGTAGGACCACTACTCTTTTGCAGACAAGATATAAGGAGTAGCCAGAGCCAGGACTAGAAGCCCATACACACTCCTGGCAGATACTCCAGACTGCACAAGTGGCAACAAAGTTGCACAGGGGCACTTGGTTATCTCCCAACAGAACTCTTCAGTCTCCATACCTGCAATTAACTTGCAAATTCACAGTAAATAGATGCATGCAAGACTTCACAGTGCTAATTATCTGCACTGGTTTACCTGGCCATTTGGCAAGGCTGACAGGTAAAAACATGCTGTATCAGTACAGCTATAACCACTCTAGGGGATTAAACCAATTTAACTATCTTAACATAAAGGCTATAAACTGCACCCCTGAAGAAATACTGGGTTATATCTATCTATCTATCTATATCTATCTATATATATCTATATATATATCTCTATATATATAGATATATGTAAAGCCCCAAGCTTGTTTAGAAAACATCAACTTTTTTACAGCAAGAAACTATTTTAATCTCTTCAGAGCCACTGAAACAAACATAGACAAGAAATCAGCCGAGAACTTCATTAACAGCACAGGCTTATCTTTTACTACTGTTGGTAGAGGAAGCCAAACCTTATCTAAAAATGAATTTAACGCAGTCAACTGATGCACTACTTGTGTGAACATCCCCTGATCCAACAGCTTCTTATCAAAGTCATATACATTATTTTAAGATGAATGACTCTCCTCATCATGTTATTACTCCTTTAATTACAATTACATGCATTACATTCCATGATAATCTAGATGTAAAAATTGAAATATTGCATTGAAGAATTAGTACTATATTTCACTTAAGATTTAAATACTTTGATTCTTTTCCCACTTGCAATACAAATTAGCCCCTGGGTTTGAGGATTTTTTTTAGTATTAAAAAATGCCTTCTTCCAAAATTGGATTATACTTTGACTTCATTTTTGGCTGCAATTTACACATGGATTCTCTACCAGGGGATCATTTACTATTTTTATTGTTTTAAGGGTTTAGTTTTTTGTCAGGTTATGAATTCTTTCAACTTAAACAGAATCTAATCCAGTAACATGTGGCCAGTATGTCAATACATGCACACTGAAGCTACCCAGTACTTTAAAGACTAATGAAGTTTCAATCCAAACTTTGCAATTCTATCTATTATAAGGAAATATTATTACAGAAGATATTCTCAGTCTTCCAATTGCTTTAACTTCAACACATTCAGTCAAGCAATTTCATGCAGGTGAAATTTACTTGAAAAAGATTCTTTCCTATCTGGAGTCAAATTTTTGCCCAGACAAATTAATACCTAGATGAAGAAAAATTATTTAAACATGAAGCAAATTAAAAAGTAGAGGCTTCTGTCACACACTAAATGTAAAATTTATTTTGGCATTGGTCATAACATTCATTTCCTCTTGGCACAACTTACCAACCCATAGCTCCCATTGTTTCAGCTCTGGTTCTCCCACGTTTTGCCTCTTTAAGTAATTCTTCCACAGCCTTCCTAAATATGAGGAAAAGGAAAAAAGTTATTTGTGAAACACAAGAACTTGCCACTTTATGCACTTACATAAAGGAAATGGAGAGCTTCTTCACTGCAATGATTTATGCAATAAAGAGGCTACCATAATCACCTTGAGTTTTTTATTAAGATAATTCCGATTCCTATGCACCAAGATTACAAGAAACATTTTGACATATTAAAAACAATTAAAGCTGTTGCAAATACAACAATTGCAACACTAACTGAAGAGTAGAAATAAAGTGTGCAAAACTGGTGTAATACACTGAAAAGCACTGTCCCTGTCACCTCACCTTGGGTATGTTCTTCCCTGCTGTCACTTCACTTGTGTTCTTCCTAAAGTCTTTCAACCACAGCAGACCTATTTTGAGCACAATTAAAACACCACCAGTACAATAGCAAGCAGTCAGATGACAGTAAAATCACTGCAACTACTAGCTGTCAAACTGCACTAGCTTTATGTAACAGTGGAAGAGCTCATCTTTGTGACTATGATCTACCACCATCCAAAATGGCCAACCTTTACATTACCAGCATCTTCTAGAACAAACTGACCAGACTAACACTAAAGCAATTAAATAACTATGCTCACATAAAAAGTCATCAGAGAGTGTAAATTATGCAAATTATAGATAATTTCTTCAATCTCAGTCTTTCAGTTCTCTTCATGAATTAATTTCAATCTCAAATAAAATTTAAGTAACTGCTCTTTAGTACATGGTTGAAGTTAATGGTAAAATCAATGAATGGGTAACGTAAGCCTTTTATTATATAAATTGAATGCATAAACTAACAATTTGGTTAGTTAACTGTAAGCAACTATATATGTCAACCAAAGATAACTGCAAGACAGAAAAGTAAAGCTATGTACCTGTCTCTAACACCTAGTATACAAAGCTAAGCATTAACAGCACTGACATGGGTAGCACTGAAGGCTTGAGGAACTGAAGGTAGGAGGTAATAAAGAGGGTATTTATTGTTTAGGTCTCCCAGCTATGATGTGCCAGAATGGTTGCTAGTGTTGGGGCTACACAAGCAATACAATCATCACCTTGATAGTACAAGTGTGTGTGTAGACTGTGCAAAAAAGGTAACTGCCAACAAGACTTCAACTCATACTTCAAGGAAGCCATGTCTCACCACATCGTCATGGTATTAACAGCATAGCAAGATTTTGCTGTTTTGCTACAGATTAAAAAAAAAGGCTGAGTATCAATTTTGTTGCCAAGCTAAAATTGAGACTAGGGAAGCGAAGAGTCATCATCCAATAGCAGAAACAGGACTGAGAAAAAAGCAAGCAATTTATATGGCAGGTCCATGCGAACATCTAACAAGTTAATGCTGGGCTCTAAACATCTAACAGAGTGGTTTATTACCATGTAGGTTATTAAAGTCTACAAAGAAAACACAAGAGGTCTTAGTTTAAATGCATACACTGCATATGCACAACAGGGAATAAAAATAAGCAGTACAGAATTTCCTTCAGCAGCTAATGAGAAAACATTATGCAATTACACAGCAGCCTACATCTGTCAGTCTAGATCTAACCTTCTTCAGTTTGTTATGGTCTTAACATAGATTTTACCATCTCCCTTCACTTTTGTGATCATGGATTCATTCATCTGTTAGGAAAGGCTGGTGACACTTTATAAACACAGACACACTTTTTCTTCTGTCTGTATTGCTTTTATGCATGCTTTAGTTTTCCCTGGCAACAGGAAACAAATTGGTACTAAATGAGTACAAGTGTAATGGAGACCAAGGTGTAGTTACTCTTTCTGCAGTTATTTTTCAGTTCTGCTTGAACACAGTTTTCATATTTTACTTCTGACCAGCTATCACAGAACTTCTTCCTCATTTTAGAGTAATTCCCCACAAGCAATACTTTAGCTAAAGATTCCTAAACAAGCCTCCAGAATCAGTCACAAGTTCTTAAACAACATATAAATAATCCTTGATCAACTTACTTATATATTCCTTTGTTCCATGGGGAAACCATTCCATCCAGCAAAAGCTGTGCCAGACAGACATGCAAATATTCACAGGTCATAACTTTCTCCTCTGAGAGTTTGCATCTGAAGGGCTTTGCAAAGGAAAGCATCCACGACTTCCACAGAAACCAACAGTAGAGAAACATCGCAAAAATTGTAGTATTGCTTCTCGGCAATTGGTTTAAGGTTCCTCACAGAAGTCTCTCTCTCATATAAGGTTATTAGTATGATCTCAGTAGCAGCTGGGCTTGGGGTACTTCAAATCCATTTTTAAGCATACATTGGACTGTGAGGACATTGCACATCCAGTCACATCAACGGCATTCATAGAAATTGAGTATCTGCCCAGCTGTTCAAGTTACCTGCACCTAGATACTAAGTACAGCATCAGCAACCTTGCCAGTTACTGCTGCTTTCCCAGGTAGAGGCAGTGGGGTATGTGCGACGGCTCCTCCCCGAGAACAAAAGAAAAAAAACAGGTAAGAAACACAGATTCTACCACTGGAATGTGGAAGATGTTGCATACAGAGTCTCCATGAAATTATGCAAAATTTATTTTTTCTCCAGACCCCAAATTTGCTGTCTAAGCAGCCTGAGCTAGTCTATAGTGATGACAACAGGACATGCAGCTTTTATAAAGTTCATCCTGAGCCTTCAAACAGCAATGTCAGAAAAAGGGGAAGAAAGAGGGGGGAAAAAAGTGACTTTTACTTACCACAGTTACCAAACTTGGTGATTTTGTTTTGAGAAACCTGACCAAGAGGTAGATTAAAAGCCTGTCATTACTATTATAAAACCTGTCATTATTTTATAATTAAAATAATAAACCAAAGTATCTGAGCTACAAAGCACTAATAAAACACACACACATACATATTTTAAACAGCTATAATTCAGTTTTAGGGGAAGCATCACAATAAATTAATATGGTGACATCAATTCTATTAACTTAGGTAGGAATTATAAGCCATTAAGTATTTCAGACTCTTTTTTTCCCTCTGGTTACATCAAAGATCCGACTGACCTGGCATCCATCTTAGTAGCCTTTTAAGTCAACAACTTCCTTTCTTACCAAACATGGTTTCTAGTATTGGTCTTTCAATATACCTCTTATTTGCTGCACCTTTACAAGGCTCTTTTGACTTGCACAATGTGCTGGGTTTGGGTGGTGGGGTTTTGGGTAGCAGGGGAGGGGGCTACAGTGATGGACACCTGTGAGAAGCTTCTTGAAGCTCCCCCTACTCCAAGTCGTACCCAACTTCGCACCACAGCCAAGCCAGTTAGCAACGGTGGCTGCACTTCTGCGATATATTTAGGAAGGAGAACCTGGAGAAAGAGTTGGAGTTGTGAGGACACCTATATGAACACCAAGGTCAGTAGAAGAAAGGATGCTGTGGTGAGACAGTAGGGCTTCCTGCCCCTCACCAGAAGTCCACAGTGGAGCAGATTCTGATCTGGGGCCTGTGGAGGACCCCACAGCGGAGCAGGTGGCTGTGCCTGAAGAAGGTCAGGACTCTGTGGGAAGAAGCTCCCGCTGTTTTAGTTCATCACTGGGAGGATTACAACACATGGGAGCAACCTGCACCAGAGCAGCTAGGGAAACACTGCAGCCCATGGGAAGGACTCACGTTGGAGAAAGTTCATGAAAGGCTGAGGGAACCACACTGGAGTACAAGAAGAATGTGAGGACTCACCCCCTCCCCAAGATGAAAGAAATGACAAGACTGATCACACCCCTCATTCCCTGCACCGTTGGCAGGAAGGAGGTAAAGAGATCGGGAGCAGAGCTGAGCCGAGGAACAAGGGAGGGGTGGGGAGAAGGTGTTTTTAAGATGTGATAATGCTTCTCACTGTCCTACTCTGCCTGTTTGATGCTGTTGTTGCTAGTGTCTGAATTAAATCTATGTTCTTTTCCCTAATTAGTCTGTTGTCCTGGTTCAGCCAGGATAGAGTAAAGTTTTCCCCAGCAGAGAGAGAGGGGGAAGGGATCTCCAGCCGGGTTATTCATACCATGCTGACATCAAGTCCAGAGGCGGAACCTTTTCCTTGCTCCTTGGTGGGTACGGGAGGGAATTTTGCTTTCCGTAAACCAGCTAGTGGTATTTCTCTATATATCATTTGTCTTGTTCACTGTTATTGCTGTTTATTGTTGTTTACCATTGATACTGTTGTTATTCAGATTGTTCTATCACTCTGTTGTATTAAATTTCTTGTTATTTTAGCCGGGGTCTGTGTCTAACTTCCAGCCCGACCTGCGCGGGTGGGGGAGGGGCAACAGCCACGTGGTCCCTGATCCCGACAACGATTAAAACTTGCACAGTCTGTCTTTTGCTTGTGACCATAACAGGTGGATCATCCCTCCCTGTACTCATCATGATCCCTGAGCCTTTAACTTTATTTTTTCCTTCCCCATCCTGAGGAGGAAGGAGGGAGTGGGCAGCTGCAGGGTTCTCAGTTGCCCTCTGAGCTCAAACCACAACACACAAAAAAAATGAAAAAAATGCTCAGTCCTCTTTGAAATAATGTGTTTCCACTCACTGAACTTATATCCTCTGCACAAGTAAGCCAAAAGCTTAAAAGCTATGCAAACAAGGTTTTTACATTTGCTTTTAGAGGCCTCTCGGGATTCTGCATTCCTCACTCTCTTCATTTTTACATCTTAGTTACAATCCAAACAGTCCTCTGGCTGCCAGCTTCAACTCCAACAGCAGCAGCATGAGCAAAGGGAATGTGGCATGCAACTTTCACATGAGAACCACCCAAACAACAGGGGACTGACAAGAGGGAAAATTAGGAACAGGGACACATTTAAGAACACCATCATCATTCTGGCTTCTTTTATAGCAAGCACCACTCAAAACTTGCTGTGGTAATCCTTTTTGAGCAATCAAGTTTAGTTGCAGAATTACAGTAATGTGAAGGTATAAGTAGTGATGTTTTTTATCTTCAAGAGTATAGTCTAAGACCTATTTACATTTCTGAGGGATTAGACTTTTTCTTCTAATATTCCAAGGTTACAGGCAAAGCTCCTGTTGCATAAATCCTAACAACTTGCATCACAGACTGCCAAAAGTGGAAGAATGTTAAAGACTCTAAATTCAGGCAAAACCAGAAATATTTTCTATTCCTCACTCTGGGAAAGAGCTTCATAATTTTTTCCAAAAGATCAAATAGACCAAAAAAATGAGTAATTGGTAATAAAGAGGTATGTCTGATACAGTTACAGGCAATGAAAACACAGTGTCATTACAGAGACCACCCAGTGTTTGTAATTATACACCACTCTGTTAGGAGAAGACATCATGCTGCATCTGACAGCTGAGAGGCCAAGCAGCCACAGCTCCATGCCCAGGTCCAACCAGCAGCAAGGCTGAAAATCCACTGCCAGCAGGCAGACACACACACCCCAAGTATATGGCACTGGCCACACGGATCACAGACACACAGAGCACTCACGCCAACAACTTCATCCTGCTCTTCTCTCTGGCTGGGTGTAGGAGCCCCTGAGGCTTCAGCCCAACTGCACTGCTGGTACAGCTGGTCACACAGAGCTGGCTGGGACTCCCTGGTCCCCCAGTACCCAACCCCACTGCAGTCTTGCCTGTATGTCTCGCCCATGGAGACCCTCTGACCCTACAGTCTCTGCTGCCCAGGACTCCCCAGTGTCTCCTCCCAGGGTCTTGCTCTCAAGAGATACATGCTCACCTCCCAGCTCCCACCTTATTCACCCGCTCACCACCTGATCCAGCTTGATCTTCACTAACAGCCACACACTTTCTCCAGTACTGCAGCACAGATAAATAGGTCCCCAACTCCACTCCAGCAGCTGACACTCAGTTTTACTCACTCCATGAAGTGTCCCCGGTTGCTGGCACCCAGCTTTCCAATCCAAGATCCCAGCCCAACTGCTGGCATCCAGACCTGCACTTGTTCCAGTTGCTGGCACCATGGACACATGGTCCCTCTGACACATGGTTTGGCTCCAGTTGCTAGCCCTGAGATGTACACCTTCTCCCCTCAGTCACTCACCCAAGAAAGAGTCAGAAAAGAATTTAACAGGAAGACAGGACATACTGCGCAGATCAGGCACAGGGCTCAGTCAGACAAGTGTACCAGCCAGCAGCCTATTCACAGACATACAGATCTTTTTATCCCCTTATTACTCTATTTTCCCACTCTTGCTTCTCCCCAAACCACCTGAACCTATCTCTTTCCTCACCTTTGGTTCGTCCCCTACACATCACATAATAAGCCTTACACAATCTCAAATCTCTTCCCCTGCATCCCACAATGCATCCCACACCCCTAGGCAGCAACACCCTTACATCCCACAGGCACTCCAGTATTGACTCATCTTGATGGGTGTCACACCTGGAGACCAGCCCGGGACCAGCCCTGGCAGGGCCCAGAGAAGATGGTCATTCCTCTGAGTCTCTGTGGCAGGGCTCCCACCTGCCACTGTACACCCCTGCTCCTATGGGCTCAAGGAGACGAACCTCTAATGGGCTGGTGGCTCCTGGGATGGGCTTGGGAGAAGCCAGGGCTGGACACTATTTGAGGTCCCCATCCACCATGGTCCCCCTTTAGTCCTCTGTGGGTGTGCCCGGGAGCTGTCAGCTCATAACCTAACAAACTCTGCCACCTTCACCCACGCCATCATCTCATTAACGATCCCAATAAGAACTCTAATGAAAGTATATCTGCTGGAATTGCTTCACAGCATGCAGTCGGCTACAGGAGTGCACAGACGTGGAGGAGGAGGAGGGTAGTGTTCATACTCAACATCTCCCAGAGTCAGTGAAGGGGCATCTTTATCAAACACATCTTCATAAAAGACCTTCATAGCATTAATAACTGCATGCAGTCTGTACCACTACTATTCAAGCTCAAAGGCCAGGCTGCTCAGCTACTGCAATCCCCAAAATGATGCTCCTGAGGCACTGTAGGTCCTGACAGCAAGCTGCAAGCCCAGGAAAAAAATTAGCAGGTTTTTTTAAATCAGTTTTCTCAGCATAGTTTTATGCTGACTATACAACTTATTTTTAACTATGTATGGGATTGGAAATAGAGGTGGATGTTGGTATTCTGATTATATCTGAATAATTAATATCAAGACCTTCAAGTCAAGTAAAGGACTGAAGATAACTGCCTTCTACAATAAAGGAATGGTAATGAAGGCCAGTGTTATTTATAATTAACTCCTGTAAGCTGGTTTGTCCTATCTGCTCACACGTACTATGAAAACTGATGAAAAGGAATGTCAAGAATAAAACCTAAACCACAACATTAAGAGCAAGAATGAAAAAAGGTACAAAACTTCCTAACGTTTGTTCAAAGGCAAAGATACTCCACATCAGGTATGTGAATGCTCTCATTCTTTTGTCAATAAGGTTTCACACTTATTTAAATATTCTATTTGTCAGTCCCATAAGTGCTATTTGCAGCATGTTTCTGTGCTAATATTCTCACTAGCTTGAGTAGTGAACATACCACATCTCAAACATCACTTTTAGCTTGCAGACCACTTTTTTTGCCATGAATATGGGAAAGAACGGCATACTGAATCCTGATACTTCAATTTCAACTCTTAAAAATAATAGTAAGAAGGATCAACTAATTTCTCCAAGACACAAAGTTTACTTGTTAAAAAGTGTACTTGGGATGCTTGTGCAGCAAAAATACTAGATACTGACTCGACTCAACTCAACTCCAGGCCTCTTGTTACAGAGTTCTAGCATTCCTTGTGATTCAGAGCAGCATCTCCTTAGGAAACATGTAATTCCAAGTAAATGATGCTCCAAACAAGTTTGGTAGGCACTCTGAATAAGGTACGGTATCCAAGGTTGTGAAATACAGCTGTTCGAAGAGAATGCATTACAGAAGGATTTGGACACACAGTATAACAAAGCCACTTCCTTTACATTTGCAGTGAAATTACATGTTTTATGTGCTTCAAACACACAGAACAACTACGACTACAATTTAGGAAGGAGAGGTGGAAGAAAAATATTTTTAGGTAGGGCTGAAAATGTTAACCTCTGCAATATCCCAAAGGATATTTAGTTGAAATAAACCAGGAAAAACACAGATGGCTGCTTGCAGGGGAAACAAACTAAACAGTTCCTATTAGCTGATTTGTAAACTTTTTTTTTTTTTTTTTTTTTACTCACTTTTGGGTCATAACTTTACAATACCATTAATTATATATTAACAGAATTTAGCCTAGAATTTTCTTAGAATCACACTGTAACTAAAGACTCTGGGTCTTCAGTGATGTACCAGCAAGTTCACAGAAAAAAACCTTCAAAGGTTATTGGGTGACATGAAGCAGAGAAAATAATTCAGTAGAATGTAACAAATATTACCATTCTACACACCTGTGGTATTTACAGCTTTTAGAGTTTTAAAATTCAGAGTACGCAACAGTCACATGGTAACTTGTGAGTTAGTATTCAGCTTTGATAGCAACTATCACTTCCTATTAAAGTGAGGAAAACATCAACTGCAAGGTCAAGCAAGAGTCAGACACGGTAAAACTGAAAAATATTATCAGGAAAATGTGGCAGTAAGGACGAAATAGAACAAGCAAGATGAAAACACATCTCCTTAGATAATAAAAAAAATAGGACGACTAACTGATCTTAACAGATCACTGTTTGGAATACTGCAACACAAAATTCGCTTCAGACCTGAAAAAACATGCACAAAAATAGTTAACACTTCTTTTTCTCACATGGTAAAGTCAATAAAACCTATACATATAAAAACCTCAAGCTGTTATATAAGACGTGTGCCTTGTAAGACAAGCCTGAATTCAGAGACAGAATACTGAAAATATTCTAAAAAAACTCATTTTTAAACACTAAAAAGTCTACCTAAAATAGTAATGTGGTTACAGAACAGAAATGTCATTATTTTTACACTAAAGCCATATTATAAACAACCTAAAAATTATAAACTTTAACTACCATGACTGTACTACTCACAGAAGAGTATGATCAACTGGTCATTCAGTATGAAACTAAGGAGTAATGTCTATAAACCAAAGGACAAAGAAAGGTCTGTATTAGACTCTTGAAGACTGTACAGGGAACCATACTTAAGAGCATGAAATACTCAACTATGACATCTAAATGCATCTAGCAAGAAGTGAATTCAGGGTGCTACTAGCAAAGTGAGCTGTTATGAAATCTGAGGGTATGAAAAAGTAACTAATGATCCAACACAAGAAAGTGATTATTGGCAAGTACACTGTATTGTGCTTATAACTTGTTCAGAACCGATTAAACCCATATGGAGGTGAACAGCTAAATCCTCCCATGTTCCACTCAGTAATACTGAGCTTCATCCTCATCACCCACCGTGCTGCCACAGAAAAGGAACAGCAAATCCCAAATCAGATTGAAGCTATGAGGCAGGACACAACTTTGAATCTGGTTCCTGGGAAGGAGAACATCAGAAGGAGACTGTGGAGCAGTCAGTGCTAGCTGGTGAGTGAGCAGCTATGCCCTGAACTGCCTGAAGAACCCAAGTCCCCCGCACTGCAACGGCAGCCAGAAGACAAGACAGTACAGAAGAACAGTGACATGGTTCCAACTTGATATGAATGAAAAAGGTTTAAGTTTGGAACAGCACTAGTAAAAATAACATTCATTCATACATAGAAAGAAGTGTTTATTATACTGATGATCTGAGAGCAGAAGTAGCTTACCAAGAATTAAAGGCCTCTTAGAAAGCATTATGGTCTCTAGCCTTTCTACCACCCCACTGCTATTGCTTTTGTTTCATTTAAAATATTTCTCAGATATAAACATAAACAAGGTATTTACTATACACACTCTCAGACACAGTTTCTTAAAAATAAAGGGAGAGAACCAGAAGAACAGTTCAAAAAGCTTCTGGTCATCACTTCACTGGAACAGTTTTTTAAAATATCCGTAAGAAAAGTGCAGTTACTCACAAAGAAGCTTGCAAAAAAAAAAAAAAAAAAAAAAAAAAAAAAAATTTGTGATATAAACGCCTGAAGTCTATTCCTAAAGCAAGAGGCCTTCTATGACTGAATAACCACATACAGAAACCTGAATTTTAATCCTCAATGTTTGCTTGTGAACACTGCAACTCGTATGCACAGCGAGATGAATCCTCTCATCCCCACGAAATGCAAAGTAGAGAGCAATTTTATTTTGTGACAAAGTAACTGACAAGCATTTGTATTATTCCATACAAGGAATTGGGTAATTTTAAGTCAACTAGCACACCTCCAACACTGAAATCTGAAATCTGTAAGAACAGAAGTTTTGGGGGTTTTATGTTTTACCAAGTACACCTAATCACCAAACTATAACTGATGATAGATGGGTCCCCCGACACATTTCAACCCTGTTTTTAAGTGGTACCTACATGCATCACAAGAACAGATTTTTTTTTTTTTTTTGTAAGTACTGGATTTTCCAATAATAGTCGGAATATTTATGTTCTATTGCAACACTCTCAGCGAGGGCTCCAAAGTTTTGTCCCGGGGACTGCGCACAAACCAGCTGCGGGCTGCGCACCCCTCGGGACGCGCACTGACGGCAGCCGGAGG
>NW_020799091.1:20916803-21012554 GCF_003259725.1 Athene cunicularia | reverse complement strand
GGGGGAGGGGCAACAGCCACGTGGTCCCTGATCCCGACAACGATTAAAACTTGCACAGTCTGTCTTTTGCTTGTGACCATAACAGGTGGATCATCCCTCCCTGTACTCATCATGATCCCTGAGCCGAGCGGTGGGTGCTGGGCGGCCGCTCCCCAGGCGCCTGTGTTCGGGGGGGGTCCCTCGGTACACCTCTGCTGCCCCTCTGTAGCTCTAGTAAAAGAAGCTGCTGCCTGAAAAGGAGTCGAATTACTGCGTGCGGGGGAGGCGGAAGAACAGCTGCGAGCGAACCCCTGCTGCAGGAGCGGGTTTCAGGTTATGTGTTTTACAGCTGCGCCAGAGGAACTCGGAGCTCTGTGTAAAACGCCTCTGAAGCCTGTGCCGTTGGCAGCTCTTTCAAAACGTTAACTGTAGTCCTCGGTGCTCCGACCCAGGCTCTCCCTTCTTTTCCCCCGTTTGTTATCTCTTACCACTGAAAATGTGGTTTAAAAACCTAAATCCTCGTGTCTTTTGAACTTTAACAAGGCATACTTTAAATTGTCATTGTTCTTGGCAGAATGTTACTATACGGTCAACTAACTGAGAAAACAATTGCTGGAACTGTGGTAGTGACAAATCTGACAGTCCCTTGCGACTTTTCTTATCGTGTTTCTAGTGCATAGTGCTGATTGTTTACTTCTGTAGAAATCCACTATTAAGTACTTCTGAGCTTCGTTTAATTCCTTTTTTAATTACATGATACTGCGGGTTTGGTTTTGTCTCGGCAAAGTAAAAAATGTCTGTTAGGGATTAGCTTTGGGGTACGTTTGATGGTCCCTGGAAATAAATTTCGAATCATAAATGCTTTTGAGCTTCTGTTCAAAAGGGAAACTGTCCTGAGCTTGGCTCTCATTAAATAAACACTTCGAAACACTGTTTTTTTTAATTCTTCTACACAATTCCTTTTGGCTTCACGATGCTTTATTCTAAGCTGCAATCCAGCAGCAGATCAAGGAGGCTTAGGAAGAAACATCAGATGGTTTCGGTTAGTGTCCCTACTACACGGAAAATAAACGTGTTAGTACCATATGCTGCCCTGACTTTATTAAAATAAATTTTCTCAAAATGGAAACAAGGTAGGTCGGTGTGCTTGCTAGAACTGTAAGACGTAGGATCCTTTATCGTTTACTTTTTTTTTTTTCCAACAGTCAGCTCACCAAGGGAGGAATTCTCATTCCTGAGCACAGTGCAATATAAAATGATTATATCCAAATTCAGCAGGCTGCAAAGAACACCATTATGCCAAATTAGATTTTTTTTTAATTAAAAGTGGTGTGTAATGTTATGTTTTAACATTAATAATAATACGTTATTTGTATTGCTGCACTTCTAAAATCCCTGGATATTAAAAAAAAGCGCGCATAATTGTATAATGAGAGTTTTCAGTATTGAGTTTCTGACTGTACAGACCCTTAACTCTGCTTGGTGACCTCAGCAAGAGAGAGCCCCAGGCCTTGGACTCAGGTCTGAGCTTTGCAAACACAGCATGATTTCCTAACACAGGACTCGAATCTTCTATTAAAAAAAAATAATTACAATTAAGCTACAGTTTAGGAATAAAACTTTGCAAGAGGAGTGCAAATGGATGAATTGGGTGAAAAAGTACTGTTCTCTTGAGACAGATTAGGTTAAAAAATAAGCTTACTAAACCTGTTATGTGTAATTACAAAAATGTTGGCTTTGACCCTGCAAGATTTGGCATTTATTTGGAGTCTGCTCTCGTGGAAGCACTGATGACCTTGCTGAAGCTTTGTTGTTTTGTAAGGCTTCACCTGTACTGAACAGCCTGTCAATTTTGGTATGTATTTATGGGCCTGCATCACTGAAAACCAGCAGAGGGTGGTTAGCTACTAGTTAAATGTGTCTACTTGAAAATATTTAAATATCCCACTCTTTTTTTTTTTTTTTAATTCAGTTTTTCTGTACTCTTAAAAAAGTCTTAATAGGGTTGAAAGCAACCATGAAGAAGTGATACCAACAATATCAAAGTGAAAATGTGTAAAGATGTGATGTCTACTAGATATTGGATTAATATAAATTATTGTCTCAGCTCAGCAAGCAGTTTGGCTGCTTGTATAAAGAGCTATTACACATTAAGAGCTGTAACTAATAAGTAAACAGCATTTATTCAGTGTTAAAATGCTCCCTGGTGCAAAAGGCACCAGAGGAAACTGGTTGCCTATGTGATATATCTGTGGCTTGACCCTGATATTTGAAAATTCTTTGTGATTTGGTTTGCAGAAGCAATTTTAATGTGACACCATTGAATTGCATGCTGCTTAACTGCTTTATCAGGCTGGTGGAGTTTGTTTAGAAACTGTAGTGCCTTTCAAAGATGAAAATTCTTTTAAATATCAGTATTAAATTATGTAAATGTTGGGTCATGATGTCTATGGAGCAATAAAAAAAATATCGTTGTGTGTGCTTTCTGGTTTGTTTTTTTTTTTTGGCCCTGGTTCTGTAGATGTTTGTGCTTACATATGTTTAAACACCAAAGTATTTCTTTTGGAATTAGTGGGTCTGTTCTTAGGCTTAATGTTAAGCCTGCATGTAAATGTTTTCAGGGTCAGGATTTATGTTTGCAAAGTTCAATGGATAAACCTGTCATGTGTTTTCATACTGACTGTTCTGTATTCTGCATGACATAATGTAGGTAGCTGACTTCTGCTTTGGAACTGGGGCCTGGTTTATTTGCTGACACATATGGAAACGCTTCCAGCCTTGCTGCTACGTTACAGAGGGTAGCAGTGCTGTACCTGAGCTGACTTCATCCTTGCAATGTGCTTTGCAATACTACAGGTGTTTCTTCTATTTCTAAAGTATTTTTGGTGATACAGATTTGCATAGATGTCAATCCTTTACATTCCCATAGATGCTTATTTCAGTTGATGTTAGCTTTACAAGTAATTTGGGGGCTGGAAGAGGAAAAGAATCTCTTGCTGAGTCTCTCATGGTGAGCTGTGAACTAGACAGTGAAAAGCATAAATATGCAGTTGTTATAAAGGTAACTTGTGAACATGCAAGATTTTAAATTGTTTCCCATGTCTGTGATTTTCCTACCCAATTAGTAGGAACGATTTTTATTGAAAAAATGGAACCTTGGGGTAACATAGCTCAGTATCGGCAGCCTCATTTTTGTTTTAAGTGAGCAAGTTCTGATGTTGCTTGGAGGTTGTGGTATTTTGTGAAGAATGTCTAGAATTTTCTTGCTGTCATCACAGCAAAACAGACCGAATTGGGTAAGAAAGGAATTGTGAGGCTATAAATGTGTCAACTCAGTATTATATAGAAGTAAATTTTTGCCCAGGCAGAGTTAGTTTACTTTGGGATGGAGTGATAGATGTTGCATTTTGCCTGGCTGTTTTTCTTTCATTCCACAGAGAAGAATGTGTTTTTATATTTCATTGCAGAGATTTGTCATGCTTAACCACTGTTTGATGGGGTGTACAGAATTTTTATGAAGAACCCTTGTTTGTAGAGCAAAATGCAGTTTGATCAAGGAGTATATCCAATATATGAACTGATCCACTTTTAAAATGTTGTAAATGGTAGTAATAAGTAGTTCTAGATAATGACAAAGAAGGAACTATGACTTACTAATCTTTTTTCTAGCAATAGAGCACAACAGGAAGTGGTGTGCATTAAAGGGCAACCCGTGTGTGTCTGGGCAAAGGGAGGAACACAATAGTTGCAGAAAAGCAAAGTGGGGCTTTTGGATCAGGTTGCCTGCAGTGATGTACTGCTGTCAGATTTTATTCAGCACTGTGGGGAAAAATGAGAAACAAGCTACCTCCTCCTCCATTGGTATGTTCTGTAAAGTGGGAGTGATTATGAAGTGTGCCATAGGTTGTGCTCCCCACCCAACCCCCAAGATAGCCCTGCCACTGCGTGTTCCCATGGCTTTCTCCAAAGAGTTTGCACCAGCCCGGTGGAAGGTGTCAGGATGCTGCCCTGTACATTCCCTGGGGGCTGGCAGATTAGAAAACAATTGGGAATGAGCACAGTTTATTACTGGGTTCAAGTCAGCATTCCTGTATGTTGACGCTTTTATTGACTCCTGCAGTTGAACTCATCATATAGATTTTTTTTTTCCCTTTGCATGCAATTTTTGCTTGAATTCTAGCTCTTCTCCACAGACAACCCTCTATAAATGCAGTGTCATTTTCAAAATTTTGTCCTTGAAAGGTCAAAGAATATTAGTGATAGAGGATTTAAGATCTTACCTTCCTTTGTTCTTCAGATTGGTGCTAATCCTTGTTTCTGAGTTCATACATAGGAAAAAGAAAGCTTGTGCAGCAGAGGTTTTTGGCTCAACGGATGCAAATGGAAATTCAAGCAAAGCTAACGAAGGTAAAATGTCGCTGACTTGTATACTGAAACCAGTTTACGGAAAGCTGTTTTCGGTGGTTGCTCTATTTTGCTCAGATAAACTGTTGTGTTCTGCC
Organism: Athene cunicularia; assembly: GCF_003259725.1. NCBI lineage: Eukaryota > Metazoa > Chordata > Aves > Strigiformes > Strigidae > Athene > Athene cunicularia. Next base: position 21,008,073 of record NW_020799091.1, on the reverse strand, counting down.
ACAGGAATGTTGTGTTTGCTTTGAAAGGACCAACCCATGGGGTTTCTTCTGACAGAAAGCAACATTTCAGAATCCAGGCGTGTTGTGATTTTTCTGGCTATCAAGTTTTGGTTGGCATTCCTGAGCAAAGTATTTTAAAAAATCTTGGCTGCTATCAGTGAGCCGCCTTTGTTGATGCATTTTACTTTGTCATAACGTGAATGTGCTTTTGTCTGTGTACCTTGTATTAGTCCCCAGATGAAATGAGCTGTATCAGCAACGTACTCTTACGGCAGTAGAATAGAGTCTATACTGGGGCTTTCTGTGGGCATAGTGATGTCATCCAAATCATTCTCCTAATTGACATCGCTACCTGCTACACCAGCAAAAGCAAAACAATGTCAAGAAAATCTATAACTCGCACAAGGCTCTTAACTCACGTTTTGACTTCAGCACAGTTGGTTCTTCCACTGCCCTCAGTTACAGTCTGCAGAACAGTACATTCAAAGTCCATCTTATGCCTGGGTAGCCAACATCTAGAGCAACTCACATTTCAGGGAGGACACTGGAGATGTTAGTATCTTTAAGTGCCTAATGGATAGTGCACTGAATATCTGCAATAGATTAAATACTTATATATGGGCCATATTAAGTTGCTTCTACATGTTTGTTGGTTAAAAGATGTAGAAAAAAAATCAGTTAACAGCTGTTGCCACTTCATGCAGAGTAAGACACCTTATTGTAACTTCCAAATTCATGCATTTATTTACCAACAGCCCACCCTTTCTTGTGTTCTTGTCTCTTTTTATTAGATCTGTTCCCCTGCCCATATAATTGTCTTCTATATTTTTTTTAATCAAGTTTATTTGTAACCAGACTGAAATAACTGTAAGAGAAAGTTAATCAGTACATCACAAGACCACATAGAGCATAATGTGCTGTATAAACTTTCTGGTCATGTTCAAAGAGTTTGCTATAAACCCCATTCTGATCATGGAGCTGTAACTGTACCTTTGGTGCAGTATGTATGCACCATAGCTATCATCCAACACACACACCCCCTACCCCCTCCCCAACTCCCTGGGGGTGCCCTAACTGTTAATTGGAGTAACTTGTTTTTTAAACTTTTGAAAAAACTTCTTCAGTCAAGCCTCTTCTGGAGCAGATTGATAAGTATTTTCTTCTGTCCGGCCTCTTTTTCCTGTTTTTATGCCTTGTTTGCTCTAGAGGGGTTTTCTCAGCCATTTGTTGTTACTGGCAGAGGCTAATGAAGACTCACCCAGTGAATTAGTGGAATAGTTCCATGTCCATGCTAGATCTTGCATTTATGTTAATTAAAAATGAGTTCGAGTCAATTCCTGGACTGTTTTTACAAGTAGCCCATTACTAAGGTGTCATTGCTGCTTCTAATGAAGATTGAAGCTTTAAAAATCACAGCGTTTCCTGCCTTATACCAAACCAGTATAAAATGCTGTTTGTTCAGCCTTCAGAATTCAGGTTCACTTCTTAATTGTTTTAATTCCTTTAAAATGCTAAAGGTAAAGCTAATGCCATACAGGTTATATTAGGGAAAATATACAGATATGTTTGTGTACTTCTGGATCTGTTATGCATTTCATCTGAATGTCTTAAAAAGGTATGTAAGTTAGATCTTTACATGTTCATTACAAAGCTTCATAAGAATTCAGCAACAACCACCAAATGTATTTCTTTTTTGAATCACTGGTAAAAAAAAGGTATCTTTCTACTTTGTCTGGCAAAATAGCTACCTTTCATTCCTCTTATCTGAGGGATGGCTCAGCATGTTTGTTCAGCGCCGATACCTTTATATTCTGTAGCTTCCAATTCGTGTCTGTCTGATACTATACATGTTATTATGATTTGTGGAAGTGACATGAGCTGAACTAGGCTTCACTGCATGTACAGCAGCAGATATACCTGTTGTGGTCTATTTATACAGCATGGGCATGATCCTGCATAAATAATACTTGCAGTTTTAGTTGTGGGGAGGTTTTTTTCCCACTTCGAAATCCATATTGACTGATAGCTGCGGACTTATCTATTGACTGTGGCTCTCCTGCTTTCTGCAGGGAAAATAACTTTCTGGTGAAGCAAAAATGAAGGTGATTCAGTGGTTGTAAAAAGGAGAATCAGCAGCACAGCTTGTCTGTGCACTTGACCTGAGCTGTCTTGCCATGTAAGCAGAAAAAGAGAATCTATGGGAAAATTAACACTAAAGTGAGCGGTAATGCAGAATTTTGGGTTACTGGAGTGTGAAATGAAACTGTTACAGTTTCTTCTTCTGCAGTAAGGGATGTGTGCCACTGACTAGACAAATGCTGTAGAACTGTAATGTTTTCCTAAGTCATATTTTGAAAAGTTTGCAAAGCTGTGAAGCCCGGAAATGTTCATAATTAAGTGTCATGCTGTTATGAATTGGAAGATACTTGATGAAGAACTTCAGGGTACAGTTTGACATGTTGCCTCCTACAAATGATCAGAACCATATGGATTTCACAAGAGGTATTGTTTGTCTTTAAGTCTCAAGTTTAGTGAAGGCTACTTATTTTACACAGTAATGTCAACATTGTGCTGCTTGCTTTTTTTTTTTTCCTCAAAGGGTCAAAGAGGAAAGATTTCTGCTTTAGCTGTGATAGTGACTTTGAGGATAAAGAAGATGGTTTGTTCTAAAGCATTTATATAGGTGAGGCCGTGTGTACCTGAAAACCTGCTAAGCAGGTTAAGTTGAAATGCAGGAAAGAAGGGGTTTCACTACAATGCACCTACATGTTAGGAGCAGTTGCTATGCTGTATATGCTATTTTTCAGATGATGTGTCACATGGTGAGGCCTACTTAGCCATCCCTACAGCTTGACTCTACAAATGGACCTGCAATGGTGACTCTGTGGGGTCCTTTGTGTGCATGAGAGGGCTTCTGCTCCTGAGGAAGTCACTGATACAAATGGACCTGCAATGGTGACTCTGTGGGGTCCTTTGTGTGCATGAGAGGGCTTCTGCTCCTGAGGAAGTCACTGAATTCACCACGGTTGTGATGATGTGATTATATCAAAGCATCCCTTCTTTGCTAGGGCTCAATTGCTGCTGGTACATATCTGGTTAACACTACTTGTTATTGAATTTACTTTATATATATGTGTGTATATACGAAATTAACTTCTATCTGTAAATAAATGAAAAGGTATAAAAAGGAGGAAAACAAGCCCTGTACTTATTGTTTTCTTTCAACAATTTTTTTGCTCTCCTTTCTTTTCAGATCTTAAGTTAGAAATCCTTCCACATCTAGTTCATAGGTAAAGATGTTATAAGTCTGATCCAATATGTTTTTACCAACTAAATTATTGTTCAAGTCTGTAATTTCTGCTTTTACTTCTTAGTTGTGGAGTAACTTTATTCTTCTGGTGCTGTCAGTGGTTACAGCAGTGAGGAGCTTCAATAATGTATAATGTGAAGTTCTGTATAAATATTAATGATTATCAACATTGATTATAGAAAATATCTTAAGCACCTCATAAATTGCGACAAAAAAAGTTTGGAAAACAGTAAATGAGTGATGGAAAAATAATAACGTTTATAAAATAAAAGGAGTTATTGTCTTAATTTTCCAGCTAATGAGTAGGTGCATATAAAAAGACAGACATCCGATTGCTTTTGCTATCATGATATATTTTTCTGTAGTCCAGAGGTTAAGTTCTATCCTTATTTAATGAACTTACTCAGTTTTCTGCAATTAACCTGCTTCTCAAATTTGAAATAAAATGGAAGCAATCAAAAAAAGGTAGAATAACTAATACTTTAATCAGATACTAAAACTGTATTTCTATTTATTTATTTATAAAATTGCATTTAAGTAGATTGATAAAGCTCTCTTGGAAAAAAATGCTCTGCCTTAGCATGAATTGAAGAGGATTAGGATTTAATAAAGTGAATTACTGTTTTCTGTTTGAGGGGGAAAATATTTTCCCCCAAGGTTTTGCTTTTAAAACTACCATCTTTCTTCCCAGATGTTCTCATATACATTCTGCATTGTTTTAAAACAACTCTAATCTTTAATACGATTATCTATAAACTTCCTTTGTTTACTGAGGGATTTTTTCAGATTACCAAATCATTTTATATACAAATCCTTCTTTTCTTGGTGCATACCATAATTCTCCATTGCATGCCCAAGGCAGTGCCCCAAATGAACCTGACTGACATCAATTATTTACGATTAGTCTCTGCACACTGGGAAGTGAAATCTAGTCTCTGGTCTCAATTCATGGCTTGTTTCAAATAAAGGGTAATGAGAGCAGGTGCAGGGAGGCACCAGAGCATGTGCATTGATTTGCAGCATAAGTTTAGACAAATTACTTAAATATATGTGGGACTGAGAAAAGAAAATGGTTGGAGCTGAAGTTGTCATGTGCTTTTAAAGAACTTCATCAGTATGTTTTCCCGGCACCCATACACCAGAATGAGAGGAGCTATTTTTTCTCATCACGGTGGTGATGTTTCATTACACTGGGGCATGGGATAGCACTTAACAGGAGGGAAGAGTCCTTCCATCCCACCTAAGTGTGGCCTGATCTGATTTGCTACGACTCCATCACACTTCACAAGCTAAAATTGTACTCCATATTCTCATGCACCAATAACTTTCTTTCAGTGGGTTTTTTTTAAGTGTGAAATCAGGCAATGTAACATTGGAAATTTGCTTGTGCATCCTTCCTGCTACTTCCTTTTTGTGTCTGTCCTTTGCACGGGACTGGGCTGCTGGGGAGAAAAACTTCTGAACAGAAACCAGCAATTGGGTTATGACACAAGTCTAGGAGGGTGAGGAAAACTGAAAGGCAGTGGGTAAGATGAAAAGTGGCATTTCTTAATTTTGTAAATTACCTTGCAACATGAATCATCATGTTTTAACATTGCTATGTGTAATTTTTAACATTTTTTAAATGACTACAACAGTTGCAGCAACTACATAATTAGTAAAGTCCTTACTATTTGTGAAGTTTAGAGGGAGCTGGCAATACTGCCTGAGCTACAACACAGCTTAAAGTCAGAAAACTTCATTATCGTATAGAGGAAAAGTAGTCTGCCTGTTTTGTTTTGTTTGTTGTGGGTTTTTTTGTTGGGTTTTTTTTGTTGGTTTGTTTTTTTTTTTTTTTAGAGGACCAAAAGATCAGTGAGGATTTGGGTCCAGCCAGGTTTCCTCCACTGCAAGTTCTTTCCAATGCTGGCAGCCTCTTGCGGGTCCAGCTGCCTGGGTTTCCCTGCAAGGCATTTGCTCTTGGGGATTGTTTTGGCAAGCTGCCTTCGTGCTTTCTGAAGAACAGACAAAAGAAGGGAAATAATTTTTTTTTTTTTCAAAACCCAATGTGGAATTTCTTGGGACAGCGCAAGCAGTGCAGGCACATAAGGATTTTTCATGTTTGAAGTTGTCAGAATCTGTCGTAGAGGAAAAGGTTGGATGTGAATACAGGAGACTGATGTTTCCCCATCAGGACTGCCTCTCCATCCTCCAGATGCAGTAGTTAAAACTCCAAATGTGGTAGGAAGAAGGAAGAAGTAAGCAAAAGAGGATGCATCTTCAAAGGACAAATCAGTGCGGTGAGAACTTCCCTTACTGGCAAAAGCCTGAGTAAGCAGGTGGGGCTGGCAGTGTGCCCTGAAGGTTAATGCAGTCGGTAGCCAAGCTGGAGGGGGAGGCAAAGTCCTCCCTTCTGCCAGGGTTCTCAGGAAAGATGTTCTGAGAAGGCATCTGGCTGCTGCCTCTCATTTCACCTTGGGTGCTGGGAGAACAAAATGATAGCTAGGAATGAGGCAATGCAAGGCTAAAAAAAATTAAATTTTTATATATATATATATGTATATGTATGTATATATATATGTGTATATATATATGTGTGTGTGTATGTGTGTGTGTGTGTATATATATATAAAAAATTGGTGGTGTTTAGAACCATGTTGTTTTCTTTGGTGGGCTCTGAGGAGCAGCAGGGCCAGTATTTCATTTCTTCTGCAGTTCAGCTGCCCTGGTGGGCTCAAAGGCTGCCATCTGCCTTCCCTACCACCCGAGCTGCCCACTGCACTAGCTGAGGTTTTATGGTGACTTGGAGGCTCTTCCTGGATGTCAGGTCTATATTGGAGAAATACTGCCAAATTTTTTTTTTAGTGCTAATGCAGGAGAGGTCTCGCTGAGCACAGAGACACTGATATTGTTAATTTTCCAGGCTGTTGCTATCTGACTCTGAGCTGTCCCTAGACATCCTCACCGTTTTATGTTTCTTCTCTAATGGCATGAGCCACGATGTCATAATATTCAAAATCAAATGTACCAGAAAATATAATAAATTAGAGTTGGGCTAGCAGAGTAATTGAAGAATAAACTGAATTTTAAACAACACAAGATTGTGTTATGAACTGATTGCTATGCACGAAATGTACCAGAGGAGTGCGACTTCATGTAGATTTACTATTGATGGCAGCATTTCCTAGATTGCTACTGGTAATAAAGAAATGAAAACAGTTTGAACTTCTGAGTTAGTACCATAACATAATATTGCAGCAAAGGAGAAGTACCATTGTAGTTATGCTGCAAAGTAATTCTGGAAGAGAAATTTTCTTGGTGCTTTATTTATTTAAGAGGTTTACATGTATTTAGCAATTCTGGAGTTTATAAAGCCACAAAGTGAATGCAGGCTTTGGCGTGGAAAGAACTAAATTTGTCCTCAACTCCTAATATAATTCTTCTATAAGAAATTACTTAGGAAATGTGGCAGTGGAATGGATTCCTCTCAATTCAGAAAATTGAGTTTAAGGACATTCAGTGTCCTTAAGGACTTGTAAGGTTTCTTGCCAGGTCCTGTGCAGAGGTGTCAGTGTGGAGGTAAGTCGAGGTGCTGATGTGCACAGAAACTTGAAAAATGATACTTTATTTTCTAGTCATCCTAATTTTGAGAATGCAAAGGAAATTTTGTAAGGTGAGATTTTTGGCGGCAATAATTCAAGTTTAAGGCAACACTGCCACTTCCAAAATTATTTTCTGTGGTGAAAAATGAGTGAATGGAAGGGCTGTTCAGTGGTAGAAATCAAACATAAGCCGCCTTTGGAGTCAGGGAGGGCAGAAGGCAGAAAAGCAATATTTCTTCACTGAAATAATCTAATTTTGTAGTGATAAGTAGTATAATTTGTTTAGGTGAATATTTAAAAGGTTTAAGTTGTATTTGAACATGAAATGTTATTGTTTATTATTCTTGTAAACTCTAAATAAAGTTCTCTACCAGGAATGGTGATAAAATACATTTGATTTTTAAACTAATTTTATAAAATAGTGAAGAAAAGTAGCTCTTGTGAGTTAAATACTTGAATATATACAGTAAGTGTTAGCATTATTTAACTAATTCAAAGTGCTGTTAAATCCCTTGATTTAAATTACTTCACTGTGCCATGACCTAATGAAAGCAGAAATTAATCTAGAAGATGCAATTAATAAACTACTTACATTGCCCGTGTAGTATTTAAAATGATTTATTTTGATCACTTAACTTATCTCTTCTCATTCATCCCGAGTCTCCATAGAAGTGGGCTCAGGGATCACCAGGAGGCAGGAGAGAGCCCCTGCCAGGGCTGCTGCCTTGCCCCTCCACGCTGCCTGGGCAGATAGCAAGGGCCAGCTTCATAAACAAGCTTCAAACCACCACAGCTCTGGCTTTTCAAACTTGTGTAGCAGGAAACTTGGGAGAATGGTGTTATAAAGGAAAAAATAATCTGCCTATCAGTAGGGGAAAACAGGCAATATTTAACCCATTTAAAAAGAAATTAACTTGAGCACTACTGGGATTCCTACAAGCAGGTTTTGAGGATGGTCATCTTCAAGATCTGATATTCTGCTCTATTCAGTGGCAATTTCTCATATTTTGTGAAAAACTTGGAGTTGAATTTTCACTGAAGAATAAAATTCAGAGCTCTCCTGTGCTACTGAGGACTCCCTGTTCCTTTTCCCCTGCCCCGCATCGCAAGTGACTTTTGGTGAGTTACACAAACACCATTTATCTTTAAGAACTTTCCCCAGTGGGACATGACACTTGTAACAAACATTTGTATGATTAAGCCTTTCTGTAGCTGCGGTCAGTCTCCTTTCTAACGCTTGCTACCTAGTTAACCTAGCATATGAAGTCTGTGTACTATGAATGTGCTCTTGCAGCAGGTAAGAACACTTGAGAAACCTCCAGTGCGGTTGTTAGGGAGGAATATGATGGGTAAATGTAGTTATCTCGGAGAGTTGTGGAGCATTACTTTCTTTCAAAATATGTTAATGGCATGGAAAAAGGCATTTCTGATAAAGTTTATTGCAACAATAAATGTTAGAAACAAGTCAGCAGTATTGAGCAGTCCAGATTGTTTTGGAAGCTGCAGGCAGATGAATGATAGATTACAGTTTAAGCAGTATATTTTCTATAACATTTAGAAGCAGAAAATCTAAACCATTTTCACAGGGTGAATGCATTCTGGAAATGTGCAGCAGTCGTCATGATTAACCATTGGAAGGCAGCTCTGTGTTCAGTTCAGCAGTAAGAGTCCTTTGAGGAAGCGATATGTAAGGGAGAGTTAACAGTCTGTTGTTGCTGGGGTAAGGGGCACAGGTGATACCTGGGACCTGCTGGTTTCTGATGTGAATGCTCTTGAAGAGTTAACACGTGAAAGCTGGAAAGACTTATTTTGAAAAAAAGAAAAAGTTACAAAAATTATTAAAGGCTGCTTTATGATATTTATTCAAGAACATCTAATTGGTAAATAAACCATAACGCATAAAAGTAATGGGAGGTTTCATCATTTTTTAGAGATGTTTACCTATCTGGTGACATCACTGACAGGCAGCTAATATGAGTAGGTAGGCCTGGTAATGGTTTCCTACAAACTGAGTAAATATAATAAACACTTAATAATGGGAAATCCTCAGGAACAGTAAATATGACTAGCTAATACCAGTAAGTAAAGATTTCACTGTTGGATGCAAAATTGTATAAATGTGTATTTAATGTGTACACGCAAACTAATCGCTTCAGCTAGATACATTGTACAGCGATGCCGCTGGGATCAGCACTTAATGGTAGAATTTCTATTAAGGTATGCTTTTCCTGTAGTAGGTGGGCAAGGAGCCAATGCTGTGTAAAGTCACTGATGTCGTCCCAAGGCTGCTGATAGAGGGGACATGTGGGACCAGAGACCCTGAGACTGATGTACGAGGCAGCTGCATCCATCCTTACATGCCCCTGCTGCGGAGTGGGACCGCTGAGGTTCATTTTATGGTATGTTGTTGAGTCCCGTAAGGAAAGTTTTTTTAGTCGGTCAAGCAGCTTTCCAATGGAGACTGCTATGCTTAAAGAAAGTCTCTTCAGTCTGTTATTTTAAATGCATGCCCTAAAGCAGGTATAAATGAATGCTCCTAGTGTGTCCATTAGCTCATAAATTCAGATGTTGCTCTGTTTCATGCTCAGTCAAATAGACTTTGATGGTTGTGCAGCAACACAAAGGCATTTTGAGTTTTGTGAATGCAACAAGGAATATCAGTTCAGTTCAGCTTTATCCATGAAAAGTCCCATGAAAAAAATGAGCAGGAGCCTTTCAAGTGTTTTGCTACATTGTTTACCTACCTTGATAAAAGTTGCTTGTCTTCAGCTTTAATAAGGTATTTAGTAGCTGAAGCGAAGCTTTTCCCACATGAAGGAAAAGGGTGAGAAACTGCAAAATGAGTTTACATGATCATCAACAGAAATATTTCATGGGGGCTTACAGAGGATCCTTTTGTATGAAAGTGGGAGAACTAAATAAACTAAGTCCCTAAATGAGGCAATTGTTTGAAGTGGCATACCAATAACATTGGTTTTTTCCTCCCAGCTCTTCTGCTTTTTTGAAGAGAGCATGGCAAAACCCCATCAAAAGGGTTCAGAAAGGTTAAGGCCTTTATGATTGTCAGTGACTTTGAGGTTCTTAAATAAAGGCATTAAATAAGTGGAGTATACTGTGACTATATCATGGGCAGTACGTTGTTCTGTCACACCTTACAAAGTTAAAAATGTCTTGAGTTCAGAACATGTTTCCTCATATTTATGCACAACATAGAACAGCACAATCGCTCAGCTAAGTAAACAGGACATTTTCAATTATAAGGTGCCATTACCTTTGTGTGTTCTTGTCATTTATGACATCAGTGGGTGGTTAATTAAATTGCTCCTTTGGACTCTTCAGAAGGCTGTGTATTAATTGTATTTTAGTGGTGGTATGCACACTGCTCAACTTCTTCATGAGAGTAAAAGTTGTTTACCTCTTCCTTTGGAAATAGTATTTCTTTTCTTGAGGTTAGTATAATATGGGACTTTGTGGTGGGTTTTCTTTATGTCCAGTAAAATCTCATTATTCAGCTGCTCATTGCAATCATGTGGTATGTTTAGTTGAAATCAAATCTTAAAATCAGAATTTTCCTGCTGTAAAGCACTGCTAAAACTTCAGAGCCTGTGTGCTAAACCCTGTGTTGATGAAGGGAATAGGTTATCACTCAGGAGAATGTGCTTCCTTCAGCCATTTAGGGCTTTTGAAGACGTGGCTCCTGAAGACAGTTTTGGGACTCAGACCCAGAATTATGGTTCAGCCCACTGACTGAGCAGGCAGATTCTGACTGTCCTCCTCGACCTTCATCTGTAGTGAGAGCAGTGCTGGTGTTTGGGGCTTTGGAGGGAACCTTGTGGCTGCAGAGCTGGGCTGGGCAGCAACTTCTGTGCAGCACGAGGGCTCTGCTTTTACCCCCTTCCTTTACTGTGTGGCATTTCACCACACCATTTCACAGTACAGCTAAGATCCCCATGTTAAAAATCTTGATATCTTAGAAAATGCCATTTCCAGACATGACATTCTTTTTATTGTAATTAATGACACTTGTGTGCTAGAGGAAGCCCATGTAGGTGTAGTACTGGTGTGTTGACAGAGGAACTCTGTAGTCAGGATTGCCTTATATTTGTTCTCCAAATGAAATGGTGTATTACAGGCAAATGCTCAAATCCAAAGACAACGCCTCAGCCTAGCATAAATATCACTGGCATCATCATTCTAGTGCTGCTGGAAATGTCTCTAGCAGAGTCCAAAAGTTTCCATGGTGCTCTCTAGGTCTTTGAAATATCATTGCAGGCTTTGTCTCACAGAAAAGAGCAGAATGGGCCTTGCTTCTGATCAGACAATTTAGTAAATGGGTCTGGTGACCTCAACAGGGGTGATGTCTTGTCTAGGCCATGCAGCTCTCCTGTGAACCAGAAGAACATCAGTCCTCTTCATTATGCTGTTTATTCAAGCCTGTTTATTTAAAACCATGTCAAGCCAAGAAGAGTCAAGAAAAACAGTTTTGGTACTTTTTCAGATGGGTAACTTACTTTGCAATCATGTTTTCTCAAGTGGAGGATGGTATAAAGACCACCCTGAAGTCTTCTGAAGCATCCACTGAGACTTCAAACTGAACCCTTTGCTGCTGCTGATTTATAGTGGTGTTTGTAGGTTTAGGGTTTTGTTTTTCATCCACTTTATGGAACTAAATGAAGGGAGAGGACGGTGTCTTGAGAGATATAGTGGTTATCACATTTAGCCGGCTGTAAACTTTCCTGCGTGTCATTTGTATTATGTCCAGTATAATGGAAAAGTAATAACTAAGTATTTGATTTGAAAGTGGAATTATTGCAGTCCAATATACTGGACTTTATAATAGCTACTGTGGTTTGTAGTTTGTGAGTCTGCATATATGCAGTATATAGAGTATTCAAAAAACCCAGGAAGTTAGTTAATATGAAAGAAAAACAGAATACCCTTTTTTTTTTTTTCTCCTTTTTTTTCTTCTTGTTTTTTAATTGACAAAAGCAGAGTAATTTCAGGATATGAAACTGACTTTCTCACTAAATACCCCTCTAGTATTGAGCTACTGAATTATAAAACTATACAGAATTTGAGACTTTTTCAGAAAGTATACACAGTTTCAAGAACAGTTTCAACATTTCGTTTTAATTTTCTTGATAAAAAGCAGAATTTTCTTAAGTAGAAGAGGGGAGGAAATAAAAATAATGTTATATAATTCAATTTATTGTTTTTCTTGCTTTACATACTATTCATAGCATGTGGAGAGCATGACAGAGACTTGAAATGTCATGTATGTTTTGTAAAGCCACTATATACATGGAGTTATTGTAAGTATTCCTGTGTGTTTGAAACCCACACATGCTTGCTGGGTGTGCTTACAAAACTGTGATGCGCTAGATGTAGTAGCACTGTTTCATTATGCATTCATGAGAAATTGCTGGGGACATTTTAGCCTGCTGTTAATGTTAGGTTTAGGATTTGAAAAGGACACAGTGTCAGTAAGCGCCTGCAGATCTTTTATGCTGGCTTCTGCTTCAGTTAGTATTTACTGAGCCACAGTTATTAGGGCTTCACTTGTATTTGTGTGAGGTTAGGTGATTAGATGAGTTTACTGCTTTAAGTAAATCAAACCCCGAGAGCTGCTTAGTGGTTATAGGAGGGGCTGGTCCTGTTTTAATTACCCACCGGTGAATTAATTTGTGTATACCAGCATGCCAACAACCTTTTTCCTTGAAGTTCCCTATTGTCATGTGATATCCCCTCCTCCAGGAGAACAACAGTATTTTCTTCTTTTCCTTTATGTTGGGCAGGTATGCTGTGGTCCCTCCTCGCCTCTGCTGGGATGGAATGGTAAGAAATGTAGGCTAAAAAGGTGATGAAGGGAAGGGGCTGTCATGCTCTGTGTTGCGGGTTTTATAACATATCCTCAGTGCTGGCTGCTGGGGAATTGTACCTGGGTGTTTCTGGGGCTCCGCTCGGCATTTTAAAGATGCTCTTCTTCAGAGGCTGGGCACCGAGTGCTTAATTGCAGGTTAGACCCTGTGATGAGAATTACAAACAAGAAATGAAGGGAATGCTTTCAGTTCAGCTTGTTTCAAATGCAGACTATTCTAACCCAAAGTGTAAATTTCTGTTGAATTAGCTGGTTTGTGTTTTTGTTTTCTTTTTTTTGCATTTCTGTTTCTGAGGTTTTTTCCTAAATTATGTGGTTCTCTGATATGTTGTATTTAACAGGTTGATGCTTTGCAAAATGTTGTGGTCAGGAATCTAAATTTCACTTGTGTGAATACAAAGGCTCTTTCTGGTGATTTGCATGTAGGTATATGAATTTTTAAAGATAAAGACATTTTAGCTTTGCTCAGCTGTAAAATTCAAGTTTAAAAAATACATGAATTACGTGAGATTTCTGACATCTTTGTAGTCAGAAGGTGAGAAAGGAGAAGTCAAATAAAAGGAAACATTTACACTGATATAAGCAGAGGTCAGTGTACAGTCTGGCTGAAATTAAACTAGCATTCTTCTTTCTCATGGCTATTTGTATTATTTATAAATGCATGAGATGTGTATCGAGAGGGTGGCTGGGAAGTAAGCTCTTAAATGCGAAAGCTCTTTGGTCTCCTAGGATACGTGTGTAGTAATAGTTGTACAGTTATCCACAAGGTTTTCCAATAAGCAAAAACTAGTAAACTTCCAGGTAGCCTTTATAACCACCTTGAAAAAAAGCCTTCTCATTTCATTGTGTAGTGTGTGCAAACTTTAAGTAACACAAGTTCTCTGGTTAAGACTTTTTTAAAACCAAAAAGGGAGGATATACTTCTGAAAAACAGAAGATCATTCATGCATTTGTTTCTTTTTATTAAATCTGTTTTCAGGACTTATACGAAATAAAAATTAAGAGCTCTAGTGTGTCGGTATTTTGAAATAACTGTATTTAATGTTTTCAAGTGCAAATGTTTGTCCCAGAAGAATTAATTCCTCTTTCGCTGTTTTACCAGGATTTGAGAAGGAGAGAAAGAGAAAAATGGGAGAGCAAGTGAGGCATCAGGTCTGGCTGTTAGGAGGGTTTTTTAATTAAAGATTTGAAATTGTTGATGAGGTTCAGTGGTTTTGTTTGAGTATTTTCTTACCCTAAGCATACTGTGTACCAGTGTTTATGATAATGATTTGGGACGAGGTTTTATAGCTAGTTCATTGCATGCTTTGACCCCCAGTTTGCAGCTAAATAGGAATCTCTGAACCAAATCATCCCCTCGGTTACATTTATAAAATCTGAGAAGAGTCAGGAGGGCAATGGAGAACGTGGGTCGCCAGCCAGCCAGAGTCCCAGCAGATGCGCTATTCTCCAAATCCAGCATGCAAAAAAAAAATTCCATCTTTTATTGCATATGGGCAATGTGCAGTGATTTATTTTCATTTACTTAGTGAAAACACCCCAGATTTTTTGTAAAACCTTTTAGCTTTACATTTATTTCCATTTAGTAGTAGGGATTGCTTGAAGCTAAAGCAACAGAACATGCTTTACTATCAAAGTAAGTATCAGTTCAGAATTTAACCTTACTGAAACTTCATGTTCAGTTAAACTGGTCTGTATGGACAAGCAGTAAATCCAAGTTCATATATTTCCAGTTCTGAAGTTTATAAAGGGAAATGTATGCAAATTACCTCTTTCAGACAAAGTATTCTATATTATTATGGTGACTTTCTAGTGTAACTTCACAGTTCTGTGAAAGGTTTTGCCTTTTCCATCTTAAAATTGTTCAGCTAGGATGGCCTTCTCAGGACGACTTCCCTTTTCCTGTATGTTTTCTTTACATTCGCTCAATATATGGAGGCAGACTGGTTGCCTGTGATCTTATTTATTGTTTCTGCGTTATCATTCCATATGAGTGGTAATAAGAGACAGTATTGCTTGTAGTTGAGTATACTGCTTTTAAAATAAGATGTCTCCTTTGAATGAAAATCTCATCATGTTCTTGACTGCCCTTTCTGGTTTCCAGACTGCACACAGAACAGATAGGATGAAGGCTTTTAATTACCCTGTTTTCCTAGCTCTTGGTTCATTAAATTGGATTTCTTAGCTTTTTAACTCAAAAGCAGTGAAAATCAAGGCTGTTTCTTATTGCAGTATTTAACAGTTCTTTATAGAAATGTGAAAAGTAGTTTTTCTGACCCAAATGTCTGTGTCTAGTTGGAAACTAATAACTACAGAACAGGCTTTTTTTTTTTTTCCCTGTGAGTTCCCTCATACTTCTCTATACTACATGTTTGATGCAAAAGGGATACCTCATTTTCTGGGTATTACTTAGCTTTTTAGCATCTCTGCCAGGTGAAGATGACTTGTGACATAGTCTCTGACCCACTAGACCCTATTTCTATGAGCTGCTGGACTGCTCTGAACTTGGTAGTATGAGTCATTTCTTACAAGATCTGGATTTTATGATCTGGCAGTTTGCAGGTGAACTTCTGAGTAATTTCTTGAATCCCTGTTCTTGCTGATAGGAGCAGGGAAGCTTGAAAGTATGATACTTCCAAACAGTCCATTGCGTGCTAGTACCTTTGCATTAAGCTAACCTGACCTTACCAATGCTGCTGCTGCTTCTGTACAAAGGGTAGGCAGGTGTCTACAGCAGTACCGGACCTTGTGCAGCATTTTTGAGGTCTCATCATCCTTGTGCACAGCACTGCTCCCTTTTCCTGAAAAAGAGATACATTCCATGGGAATGTGAGTCTTTATCGCAGAGACAGCATAATCTTTTGGATTCATTTGCACAGCTCTCAGTACAGTAGGAGCATTGTCTGTGATGGTTTCTGGCTCCTGGACAATATAGCAATTAAAAAAAAAAAGGTTTATAAAGTTTAAAAAATGCTTCACCTAAGTATTTGGCATGAAATATGTGAAAGTGTTTAGCGTGGGTTAGGAGAAAAAAAATAGTATGGAAATAAATGAGAGTTAGAATTTTTTTATGTCTGTGAACCTAACCTAACTTGTTGAGAAGTGCTTGGTTTGGGAAAATGAGCATTGTGGTTAAGGAGTGCAAAGATGATGGGTACTCCGGAGGCTGAATCTTCTGCCTCTTAAAGACCTTTTTCCAAAAGCAATGCTAATGAAGTAATATTCTTCAAAGCAAGACTGGTATTTTAAGAGCTAGCTCTTTAGGGTTGAATACATAGAATAAATGAGGAAGTGAAAATTGTATCATCCCCCACAATCTCAAATGCAAAATTTCACCGTGCTGAGAAGAGATTGGACAGGGAGGAGGAGGAGGAGAAGGTTGGCTACTTCCCAGTGTAGCATGCTTCTGTCAGCTTCTATTGCTGGAACCCTTTTGACCATGAATACAGAAAAGTGGTGCCTGAAGTTAGGAATCTGAATGTCCTACCTGCTGGGGCTCTTCAGCACATCACTCCTTTTCCACCCTCTTTCCCAAAAGTAGTGATCCAGAATTCCCTACTGATGTGAGTAAATGTCTTCTATATGTTTTGCAAGTTCATTACTTAAGTATCTGAGATCTGAAATGCATTTTTCTTTCATAATTTTAGGCCTTTGGGTTTTTTAACAACTCAGCTTTTGTTTGCTAGATGAGCATAATGGTCAGAGCCCTGATGCTTTCCCACCCCAGCAAACTACTTCTGACCCCTGTTTCCTTCTAGGACAAATAGCCTTCTCTGAGCACTTAACCTTCCACTTTTATTGGGCAGTTTTATTCTAGCTTATTTATAGTTATATATATTAATATATGTTACATATAATTTCTGCATATGGCTACCTGTGTGGTGTTTTACATAGGTGCTACTACTCACATGTCTTCAGTGCTATTTTTTTCTTTAATTTTATTTTAATTTGTACTACTGCCTTAGAAGGTAATGATTTTCATTTGTCTGCCTTTGTTTAGGAGTCTTACTTTTTTAAACAAAGAGAACAAGACTACCAAGTGGCCAGAAATGCTCTAACAGCAGTTCAGCACTCGCTCCTCCATATTACTCATTCTGCAAGGGGGGAGTAGAAGATTGCTGTTTAGTATTTAGACCCTGTCACTCATTTGAGCAGGACCTGTTGGCCTACTGTGTGTTACTATGCATCTTTACTAACATTTTCACTTGAATCTTGAAGGACCGTTTTTCAACAGGGCTGCTACTGAAGTAGTTTCTTTCTGTGAGCACTATCAGGATTCACGGGACACAATGCAGCAAGCCAAACTTCGCATCTCAGGCAGATAAATAACTGCACTATAAAAGCCTTCCTATCTAAGAGGTGCTGAAATTCAATTTTTTTTTAATATATGTATGTATATACTTAACATGCAGTCAGCTAATAGGGAAAGTTATTGACATAAACAAGTAGCAAACATGGTTAGGGGATAGAGAAATGTTTTAGGAAAAACATTTGGGGTTTTTTTTTTGTCATTCAGCAAATGTTTCCTCTACTCTTTCTTGGTGGCTCTGGAATTAAAAGGGCTGAAGTGGAGAATATACGATTCCTACAGTTGGACTAAAAACATATGCAG
This sequence comes from Athene cunicularia, assembly GCF_003259725.1. Lineage (NCBI taxonomy): Eukaryota > Metazoa > Chordata > Aves > Strigiformes > Strigidae > Athene > Athene cunicularia. The sequence goes on along the minus strand of NW_020799091.1, from coordinate 20,990,692 downwards.
TGCTGTCTTTGCTTCCATATTCTTTGTCTCTGTCAAATCTGTATAACCAGACTTGACTTTACATAGTCAACTCAATGTCCACTTCCCTCTCTGAATCCTGTCTGGAGGCCCCAAATCAATTACTAGTCTACTATGTATGTAAAGACCTGTTTACATACAAAGTATTTAAATGGGGTTTTTTTTATTCATGATATTTGTATATTTAAAACTACAGCTTCTAGATCTAACATGTTCTTGTTATGTAAATTCTGATGATGCGTGGAGCCATTTATTTTCAGTATCTGTGTACAGAGTACATCTATCTGAGGTATGGTACATGTACATATAGAGAAGATCTCAGTGTAAAGTTTTTATTTTCTGACAACTGTTCTACACAAAATAATATGGGTGTATTTTGTATAAATATAAAAGAGCATGAGGACAGGTTGTGCTCTCCCTTTCCTGGGTGCTCAAAGCTGGGTTGGGCAGCTGTCTCTATAAATAACCTTCTTACACAGATCAGAAGGTAAGTTCTCCCTGGAAATTAGGTGGAAATTAAGTTATGTACAGCAGCAAAGCAAAATGTCTTCAGCAGAGTTAATAGGGAAAAGCATGGCCATCACCCTAAAGCGTTAAGAATTAAAGAACTTGCCTTTACGGTGGAGTTAATTCAAGTGACAGTTAGCGGATGACATCCTAACATCATTCCTGGTCATGCTGGGCTGCAGAACAAGTGGGGTGGTTTTGCAGGTGAACCAGTCACTCTGCATGCGGTACCCCTACTCACGAGCCAGTCATGTCTCCTGGCTAATTTGGCCTGCTTGTAGGTAGCCTGAGTTAAATGCTCTTTTGACTGTGGGCTAAAGAAGGCTTTTATTTTACTCTTTTTGGAGAGTCTTGATGTGGTGATACTTGTTTTCTTTCATTAGGAGGAAAATAAGCAGTCTCTAGGCAGGACAGACCAGTTTAGGGAATTGCCTTAGGTCTTCAAGTGGTGCTCCTGAGCTCCTAGGATGCTGTTTGGCAGGTTAAGGCTGGAGGCTGAAGCCACAAACCTTCTGTCTAGACCATGCTCTGCACTCTTTCTCTTGTACTTTCATGTGTCTTCCTCTGGCCGTGGGTTGTCATGGGTTCCCTGCCACTGATGAGCACTTGCTCCCATGGAGGACTCTGCCCGCTTTCCTGCAGAGCAGGGCCAGTGTGTGGCTTATCATTTATCTGAGCTGTCTTTAAAGTGTGTCTTCTTATCTCTCTCACACAGATATTAGAAATCCTTATTTCAAGAGAGATTGTTCTTTTTTGTTAGCTTGGTAGGGGATAGCTTCTTTTTTTTTTCATGATTGGCTGAGCTAAAGAACTGCTTAGTAACAGCATAGCTTACCTTTCAAAATAGCTTTCCACCATCACTCAGGTTGTGGTTGATAGGGGAAACCAGCTGTAACACGTTATGCAAGGTGGCATACGCCCAAAGGAAGAGATGGAACTGGTGTTTCTCCCTGAAAATGGTTACTCCTGCAATTTAACTACCCATGAAGTTCTTTTATCCGTCTTTTCACCCCTCCACCCCCAGGTTCTCTCTGTCATCAAAGCCATTTTGTGATTAATCCAAGTGTTGTTTCCCTGAATTTTCTCCATGCACACCTGTAGGGACGGGGGCTGGTTATACAGAAGAGCAGAAAAAGCGCTTCCTTATTTTCTTTGAATCACTTCAGCTTCTTAAAATTTGAATTAATCACATCAAATTCTCTCTGTGCATACCCTGGAAGCAGCTACATTTAATCTAGTTAAGTGTTTTCTGCTCAGCCATGAAAGCCCCTGTTTCAGGGCAAAGTGCGTGGGGGAGGGCTTTCCAGAAGGTTTAGCATCTTGATGGACAGCTTTCTGCTGCCTTCATCTCTCCAAACAGAAAGGGGTCACATATGGCAGGGACTGGTGGACAGATTGCACTGCAGAAAATAACTATGGTGGATAAGCAAATGTTTTACTCTTTCTTGCCTTTCTCCTCTGCTCCATCAGTGAGAAGAAAGCCTTGCTAATTGTCTCCTAGCAATGAATTTTTGACTGTTGAAGTACTTTTTTGCTCCCACTGGATATAAAATCCAATGCATTACAATACAGGTAATGAGATACTGCTTTTGTTATGTTCTTTGGAAGGAAATTTCTCTTTGGCTCTACCAGCAGGTAAGTGTGGGTTATTTTCACTTTCATTTCACTTTGGGTTGGTTTTGGTTGGGATTTTTTTCACTGCTGCAACATCTCAGAAGGGATTTAGGAGCTTGAAAGAAGTTTTGTGCAGAATATTTTATATGCTCAAGCCTAAAAATTGCAAACCTGCTTGGTTGGTGGGAGACCTGTGATCATCTCGAGCCCCCAGGCACTTGTCCCTCATTTGGTGGTTTCTGCAGTGGGGTGGCTTCTGACACCAAGCAGGGTTAGCTCCCAGAAACAGGCCCTTCTCTTTCCCCTTAGCAGAAAATTTAATGTAGCTACAGAAAATGGATTTTTCCAAATTGTAAAGGTGGCCACCGCCTCTCTTGTGAAACAGGCTGGCCGAGAAAAGTAAATATTTGTGAGACAGGCTTCAAGGAAGGTGGGCAGCAGCAGCTGCCATGCCTGCAGAGAAAGGTGCAAGTTCAAGTTCTTTCTCCTCCAAGGGGTTCAAGCTTCCTGCAGGCCAGGAGAGCAGCCCAGCCATCCGAACCTGGGTGGCTCTCCTCTAGCTTGGCTCGTGTGTCTTTCTTTTTCCTTTCTCAGTGCTCATCTTGCTCAGTAGGAGTATGCAGAGTTTAATCTGTAGATGTGTAGATGTATCTTCATTAAAGATTCGTACTCGTTCTCCTTCTATTCTGATATGATTTATTGGATGTAGCTCTGTATTTGCTATGAAGAATGGGTATTTCATTGCAGAGACCTCTGTAAGATCACAATCCTCTCTTCTTGTCTTGTTCGAGACTGATTTTACAAAAGTAAAGCTATTTTAATCTCCTGGTCCCAAAATAGAAGCCATTCCATTTGTGCTGTAGAAAATGGCTGCAGGATGATCTTTGCGTGTTTGAGCAAAACCTTCTGGCCACTTGTTTTATCTCCAGGCAGTGTGTCCTCCTCTTTCCTCCCATCATCTCCTGGTGTCGAGCATCCCTGGGTTTGAGGTGCTAGTTTTGGGAAATTGGCGTCATCCACCTTCTCTCCTGAGGTTGGATGGCCTTGCATTTTCCCTTGATTTCCCCTTTCTTTATATCTCTTCATTCCCGGTTGTGATGGTTGCTTGGACCCCTAAGCCTCCTTAAGCAGCCATGGGGCAGGGAGGGCAGCACAGACATTCCTCCTGGCAGTTCCCCCCCCACGTCTCTTACACGCCACTGTACAGTGGGGGGCCCTTAACATCTCAGCAGTAATTAAAGCCTGTAGCCCCCCGTTGCCATGGAAACACAGCACTCCACAAATACTGAACACAACTTACAATCCTGTTAATTTTCCCAAACTCTCCTTATTTGCGGGATTTAAGCAGAGTTTCATTTTGCGGCATGGAAAAATTAATAAATACCCAGCAAGGGGAGCCCGCGTGCACATGTTTTTTAAGCTATTGCACCCCTAAGGTGGGGAAGGAAAACCATTGCTTACGACCTGTTGCCTTTGCAGCAATGATGCTACATGAACATCTGGTGTAGGGCTGACACAGTGGCTGTGTGGGCATTGCTTTGATGGAGCAAAAAGACAAGTGCAGAGGCAAAAAAAGAATCTGTGAAGAGACTGTTTTACTGCAAGCCCGGCATTACCTGTTTGTGGTTCAGTGAAACAAATTCACTGTTCAGGCACAATTTTATTTAGTTTGACTATAAAAATTCCCATCATTCTGCTGAACGACTTAAACACGGAAATTACGTTGCTTGTTGGCACAAAAAATAGGTGTATTGGATAATTGGCATACGGTGACAGTGTGCCTGCAGCATTAGCAGAACTCTGTTCCAGTCTAATTGCTGTGCTCTGCTCATCTCTTGTAGGTTTTTTCCTGACTTTGAGTTGCCAGATGCCATTTCTTTAACAACACTTTCAGCTGTTCGCATTTTCAAAAGAGTCTAACAGGATTACTGTCTCATAAACTTGGAGTAGAATTGAAATGGAGTTTGGTGTTTGAAGACAGCGCAGCCCTCAGTAGATATCGGTATAATTAACAGGGATATTGTAAAGTCAATACAAGTTGCTAGTTCTGCTTCACTTATTTGCTGTATGGCTTTAATATTAAAGCAGAGATTGTATCTAATGAGCTAGGTCACGCTTACTGGAAGATGTGAAATAACACTTTTCCCCTCTAGTGCTGTGTGTCGGCTATTTATTCTCATCATGTTTTTTATTACAGTTTCTGCTATCTTTTATTATTCCACTCGAGCTAGTGTCTGCTTTGAAAACAGTTGTGAATCATCCGTCTGATGCTGTAATTCCTCTGAAGGACACTGGACTAGGAACTAAGAACTAATGTTTAATTGGTTATGATGTGGTTTTGAGCAATGGATGTAACCACTGTCTAGTTTCCCCCTCCTGGGGGCTTGTGTTAATCCACTCCTGCCAAGAGATCCTACTCACAGCCCTGGTGTTTGAACAAGGCAGGGGAAGAGATCCTTCATCACTAACTTGGGTGCTCAGGTGCCATGGACATGGAGAACAGACTTCAGAAATCCTGTGACATTTTAAAATTAAACTAACCTTTCCTGAAATCCAGTGTGATGACCATACTGTTATTCAGAGTTATTAATTGGTAAATGTGATGTGTTGTCTTGCAAGTACAAATCTGACTGACCGTGAAATGACTGCCTGACTTCAGGGTCATATGAAACCTTCACTGTGGCTGTTAGAGCTTCTCTCCATACCCTCCCTTTCCCCACTGCAGGGGGGATAAGAAAGGGATATGCTGAGGCATTCCTGTGCTGCCAGCAGGCAACAAAATTTTGAGCCATCAGGGATGAGAAGCAGCAGGCAGTGCCTGGTGGCATCGAATTGAGAGGAAACACAGGTGGACATTTTCTCACCTGCAGTTGGTTTAAGCTGCACAGTATAAATTAAACATTGATTCAGTGGTTAGATACATCACAGTGAGATGTCCAGTTTGGCTTAGAAAGTTGTTGGCCACAGAACTGAGGCATGATCTGTGTCCCAGCTGTTTTGGGATACAGGGACACTAGAGTCCAGTAAAGGGGCAGAGTTGTCATTCACCAAAGGGTGTTATTTTGACCTTTGCTTTTGGTTGAGGAAATGGCATAGGGTAGTAAACAAAACAGGAAATTGTGGTATATTAAAGATAATTTTTAGAGATTGGTTCATGAGTGGGTATTTTCCATAGTTGTTTGCTTCTGGGGTATAGTCAGATATTTTTATAAAATTTTGAACAGTCAGTTAATGGGTTCTAAATCTTCAGGATTTTAATAAGAGAATTTAGAAATAGATTAGAAATTAATTAGAAATTTATTTAGAAATAAATCTGAGAGCATTCATTGCAAAATATGTATTTCCATTAACTTCAAACTGAAACTAGCGTTGATTATTTGTGACAGGTAAAAAAAGACAACCATAGTAAAAAGGCTAAGGTACTGCTACAGTTCTGGTTTGCTTGTGGGTTTTGGGGTTATAGTGCCCATTCAGACAGAAAGAATAAACATCATGAAATCTGATGTATGTGTAAAGCCTGACGTCTTGTGCTTCTGTAAAAACGTGTCGAGCTTCTCCGAAGAATGTTGTTGAATCAGTAAGTCAGAACTAGAGGAGGCCTAAGGATAAGGCTGTCTTTTTGTTTGGTTTTTTTTTTTTTTAGCCTAAAATCGCTCTAATGCACAGTCCCATTAAATAAAATTAAAATTTGCGGAGTTGGATGTCCAGTCTTGTCCAGTTCCCAAGTGGATTGTGATTTAAAACTGAAAGCAGGGCACCACCTGCACTGTTTGGATGTTGTAATGAAGTCCCAGGAGAATTATTTTCTATGACTTGAGTAACAGGCCTGGCTGGCTCTTACCTTCTTTGTAATTTTTATAATTCTGACTATTTTTCCTGTTTGCAGCTTTCCTGAGCTGATATTGTCCAGTGGAGCTGGTGATCTGCAGTGATATGAGATATGGCAGATAATATAATGGATACATAAAGGGGGTTGAAGTAGGATGATGTAAATGGAAGTGCTCTGGTATTGTGGATTTCAGGGATATAGTGCTTTACATCAATGAAATTCAGACCCTGCCTGCCATCCCAATTGTTGCTCAGACCACAAACATTGTGTTTGTGGACTTTGTAAATCAGTTGAAATTCTGCAGTGGGAATAGACTGTAAAAAGTCTTGGAATTTATAATTAGGCAGCTGTGGTATATAATCAATACAAATCCTGGTGACTGATTCCTCAGTCATGGAACAAGCTTGCCCCACATGCTGCAAAAGTGAAGAAATCTCGATGGGTTTTGGTTTTTTTTTGTTTGGAGTTTGGTGGTTTGTGAGTGGTTTTGGGTGGTAGTAGTGGGGTTCTGGGTTTGGGGTTTTTTTTTTTTAATCTTCATGTTTTAATCACTACTTCTGCAGCTCTCTCAGAAGAGAGGTGGTGTAAAGGTGGTCACATCAGCTGCAGAAAAGATGGTGGGGTTAGTTTATATGGTATTTATTGATGGTTTAAGCTAACAGGGCACTGTCGGTGCTGGGAAGCAGCTAGAGGCAATGTCAGCCACCAGCAGAAGCAGCTTTCCCTGGCCTGAGGTGGCACCTTCCCAGCAGGCACAGCCAAGGGCGCTTGTCCCTGCACCAGCAGCGTTAAGACACTGGGATGAGGCAGTTGTAGGAATGTGTCTGTCTGCTCACCTCCTTCAGTGGTGGGCAATAGAGAGTGACTGCCTGTGTTTTGCTGAGGACAAACTCTTGTGATTTCAGTAAATAGAACCTGTCTCTGGATATACCTTCCCTAAGAAAGAAGGCTTGAATTATCATGACAAAACATGGTGGTGAAAGCCTGATCACTCTATAACTGTTCTTATTTTACTTTTTGTTCAAAGCTTATAATATGCTATTTTAAAAAGTTTTTAACACACAGAAGGATTTAATTGCAACCTTATAAAAGAGGAATGCAGGGATCTTAGACCATAGCAATTATCTCATGGGTATATTTACTGTACGACACTGCCTGGTGCTCTGTAGCAGACTGTCTTGTGAGTCACTTTGACTCCAAAGGATAGAAATACTAGAAGCCTTCAGGAAGGTGAATTTAGGATGCTCACTGTCAGGGGTCCATAACCAGAGCTCTAACTGCAGTGCACAGAATGGTCCCTGGTTTCTTCTGTAGCCTTGCTGATGTAGGACTTGCTGCTTTCTTGGAACCTTGGTTACTTGGAGAAGGAGGAATAGTCCTGGTCATAGTCAGTAGTAGGAGTGGGTCTAGCATTTGGGCAACACACTCTTAAAATGGCTTTCTCTGCTCATTCTGCATGTCCCTTTCTTCTGTCCTGCCTGTTAGTGTTGCAGGTACCCCCAAGTACAATACATGCCATGTGTTCCTCTTCTGGTGCCCTAAATTGCAAAATAATTTGGTAAAGTCACAAATCAATACAGTGTTTTTCTAGAACATTTATCTGGTTTATTTTGCATTACATAAAGAACAGCCATTAGATGTGCCTCATCCCTTCTGTGTTAATCCTGTAGCATGAACGCAGAGTGAGAGAGCTGCAGTTTGAGCACGAGGGCCCCATGCGCTGCTCTCCTTATCTGCTTTCCAATCCTTGAACTCTTACATAATATGTTTAAAACTGGTTTTTGAGTAATCTCTTTTGGGGCCTCATTTTTCATTCTTAGTCTCCAGTAACAAAGAACGGCTGTGCTCTTCCCTCGTGAAATCCTTTCCAGAAGGTGCACATTATCTACTACGAGGCAGGGCAATTTCCACAGCAGAATAGATGCCTGGATTACAAATTACTATTTAATCCTTTTTGCGTCAAAGGATATAATAATCCCTGTAAAATGTGCTCTAAGTCTTGTGCTTGACTGGGTGAGGTTAAGGGGCAAAAACCAAAACAGAGTTTCTCTTAAAAAGTAAGACACAATGAAATGCATGAGTTCCACATGAGTTTCAGGACATATTTATGACTACATTTCTACATTTCAGCAGCTAAAAATAAAGGTGATGGGATGGTACCTAGACTAGAAGTTTTCATTTCTTGATTTGCTTGCTACTATGCTAGAATAAAATAAGTGTCTGTCATAAGTGTTGCTTGCTGAATTGCAATAAAGAATTTAGACACAAAGTAAGCATTGCTCAAGTTTGATATTCCCCCCCACCCCGAACATTTATCAAAACTAATGAATGAGGGGGTCTCTTAAGAACGTGATAAAAGTTGTTTAATTTTCTAAATCATCCCATTAAGAGTGTCAAGCAATGTGATTTTTGTAAGGGGTAGAAGGGTAAATAAGGTCCGGAGAGGTAAGGATTTAGTGTTTGCAGACTAATGGCTGCACAGTTTCCTGACCAGGCAGCTATTTTAAGAGGGGCAAATTTTAATAACTTCTGAAGTTTAGAAAATAAATCCAGTGGTGACAGACCTACAGTCCTTTGACTGATGTGATTATTGTCATAGTAAATATGCTGTCATTTTCTTAGATAAAAAGCAAAACAGGTTAGTTGTTTGGAACCAATAGCTTCATATGATTAGTTTATTTTATATTTTTATTACTGGCCTGTGTACTACATAAAATGTGATGTACTGGATAGAACCATCTTACTTTGTAGCAACCCACAGAGAAAACCTGAAGGTAAGTGGTGACATATATGCAATATTACTAATGGGAAAAGAACAGGGTAAGCGGTTTGTTGTGGTTATTTTTATGCAGTGTATTTAGAACTTTAATGTGTAATATTCTACATTAGTAGTCAAAATCTAAAAAAGAGTAGGACCAGATTAAAATCATAATCTCATATTAAAGTACACATTCAATTACTTGGTCACATAACCATTATTTCACAATAGGGTATTTTTGTGCTAGACGCTAATTGCACGCTTCTAGTGTCACATTGCATAATGCGGTGTCCTTGCTGTCACAAACTGGTCATCTTGCAGGTGAAAACTGTGCAGTGCAGAGGCTGTTATGAAGCTGTAAAACATTCATGTCGTAAAAGGAATAGTACTTAAAGATTTTTATTTTTTTTTTTGCTATTGCTCTCTTCTGTGACAAATTTACAGAAAACAGGAGTACTCTCTTTATCTAGCTGTTTTTTGTTTAAAAGTTCTGACAAGAACTTTCATAGTTAATGCAAAATGAATAGTTTTTCTTTATTTGTTGCAGAAAATGACACTTGACTGAAGAGCGAGCATAAAGTCACCTTGGAAGAAGTTGCTTCCCTCTGAGCTTTACATGAGCAGCCCCATTCTAGGAGGAGGAGGATCTGTCAGCCTTCTTAGCTGTACAATGGGGACTACAGGTGATGACATGGCTTCGGTGGAGCAGAATGCCTCCTTGAACCCTCTGTGCTTCGAGTGTGGCCAGCAGCACTGGACAAGGGAGAACCACCTCTACAACTACCAGAACGAAGTGGATGATGACTTAGTCTGCCACATTTGCCTTCAGCCCTTGTTGCAGCCATTGGACACTCCCTGTGGACACACTTTCTGCTACAAGTGCCTAAGGAACTTTCTGCAGGAGAAGGATTTCTGCCCGCTGGACCGAAAAAGACTCCATTTTAAACTCTGCAAAAAATCCAGCATTCTTGTTCATAAACTGTTAGACAAGCTATTTGTTTTGTGTCCCTTCTCTTCTGTGTGTCAGGAAGTCATGCAGCGGTGTGACCTGGCAGCACATCTCAAGAACAGGTGAGCAGTGCAGATGTTTGCATTGCATGGTTCCTTACATGCTTGGTAGGGCAGTTTGAGTAGCAGTAGAAATTGGGGGCAGGAGAAGGGAGAGGGCTGGTGGTTTTTAAATTCACAGTAGAAGACCGTAGGAAATGGTTGGTCTGTAACTGTGCACTATTAGAGTACTGTATCCCGTTTTGGACATGGCACCAGAAATAGTGAAGAACACTTGGAGAGAGTCATAGGGAGAATGACATGATTCATTAAAGGTCTCAAAAACATGATTTAGCAAAAAAAGTTAAAGAAAGTGGGGGTTGTTCGTGATAGGGTAAAAAAAATTAGAGATGTGCAAACTTTGTCTGCAAACAGGAAGGAAATAGTACAATAGTAACAACGGGGGTTTAGTTCAGATTTTAGGAGAAGAGCATTTGTAGTTTTCTGGCACTGGCATAGATTGATTGGGTGGTGGTTGTGTATTCCCTGCTTTCAGAAGTGTTTACAAACATGTTAAACCAATCTTTATCTGGAACAGTTATGGCAGAATTGATTCTACTTTGTTAGGCACATGGACAGGGTATCTTTCAAGACTCCTGCAAGACCTATTTTTCCCTGTTTTTTAAAAAAAAAAAGTTTACTGAACAGTTTGATGCTATGTCATGCGAGCATGTTGTAGTTTCTAGGGATGTTTGTTTGTTTTGGCTGCTTATAGAATGCTTCCAACACCCTGTTAATTTGGTAGAAACTCATCAGTCCACACCTGTGGGATGTTTTGGTGCAGCTTTCATAAGTAATTTTGAGTCGGAGAGATACATTCCAATATTACCTGTTTAGGATCTTATTTTGAACTGTTAATAATTTTATAGTCTTCTGCATTATGCCATCCTACCCTAAATATTTAAATATGGGAAGGAGGTCATGATAGAATAAGGAAATAAGATTAATTATAACGTTGTCCCACATGATCCTTGTGGTCCCTTCCCACCTGGTATTCTACCATTCTATGATTATCAAATTCAGATAGAATGATACTTCATATTGTGCAGACGAGTGTACTTAGTTCTTCCAGAAAAGGAATTGCCTCCATACCATGTGTGTGGTAATGTGCCTACGTGAAGGTGTTTCTTCTCTGTAAGGCCATGCCATTTTTCTAATGGAAAAATGTTAAACTTGTTTTGAGGATTATGTTTGACTTCTTTTGTATCCTCTATAGGTTGGAGAATATATTCAGTAAATAAATATTTTTTTTTTAATCATTAGCTGTTTCATTACATGAGTCATGAACAAAAACTTGGATATACCACTTATGTTAAAGCTAAAATATGGTGGAATTAATGAGTCAGGGCTGAAAAAATGATTATGCATATCTATACCAACTAACTTTAAACATTTTAGAGATTTATGAAATTTCAAGAGGAGTACAGTGAAGAATTTATGTAGAGAAGGAAAGTGTGTATTCAAAGGAAATGCATCAGACTTGAAAGGATCCAGTTCAGGTGAATTGTGTCTGCTACCAGGAAATACTCCTTGTGTACAACTCAGTGCTATATGTTGATTTTGCAGAGAGAGGTTTCAGAGAAGTACATAAGTGTCCCTGCAAAAAAAAAAAAAAAAAAAAAAAAAAAAAAAAGCGTTGCACATATCCATTGTGCATAAAAGGCACTAGGAAAATACAGTTCAATATGTGAGCTTTTGTCAGCAGCTTTCGTAAAAACAAGCATGTTGTCTGGCAACTCTGCAAAAATGAATGATATGAGTCCTAACTCTTTTGGTCTCCTCAGTCATCAACTGAGATGAGATCTTTTCATTTCCATGACTTCATGTGCTTTGTTCTTACCTCCTTTGCTATCTTCGTTTGATACTCTTTTTTCAATTTTTTTTTTTCTTTTTTTAAACCAGCCTGCATAAATTTCAGCCCTTGCCCATTTCATGAGGGTGTTTCATGGTTTGATAGTCTTACCTGTGCCAGCTCTTTGGGCAGAGCCCTCCACATTGAGATTGAAAACCCTGGGCCTGGAGAGAAGGACAGTAGTGGTTGCAGTGGGACGGGGAGATGTTTCCTTTCCTGTCGCCCTCCCCGAAAGGGGGGTAGTATTAGCTGTGTGACTCTTCCACCCACCCTCTGTCTGATCCAGTGGCACTGCAGCCTCCCAGATGGAAAAGTTCTTTGTAGAGGTGCATGGATCTACCCCATGAACTTCTTTCCAAGTCTTAGTCTTTGTTGTTTGCAGACTCTTGGAGATCATCTTTAGGTGGAGGGTGACATTGTGGAGGAGACTGTTTAGGAGGCAGGTGTGGTGTGGGTATGTGTGCAGGCAAGTGCTCCACAGAGAAGGGGAAGAGAGCAGCCATTGCCTGCCTTGGAAACAGTTTGTGTGCATATTTCCAGCATGCCCTCTTTCTTCTTCCCCACGTCCTGAAGGCTTCTGGGGATTCAGAGCCTGGGAGGACCTTGAGCATGCAGGACATGCAGCAGCACTGCACACCATGGTGAGCCTGGAATTGCCTGGGTTTTATTTGTTGTTGTACCCCCACCATGAATATACACATGTGGTGTCAGTGTCAGGGAGGTATGGGGACTAATGAGGAGCCTTTCTCTCTATTTTTTTTTTTTCCTTTTTTAAAAAATTTCTCCACATGGTTTCTGTGTTAGCTTAGGCTCTTGCTTGTTTCCTCCAGGCAAGAAATTTCTGATCTAGAAGATGACTTGGAGGTGGTGAGGAAACCTAACTGTTTGTTCCACTTATAATCCTAACATTATATTAATTTGATTTTAATAAAAGGCAAAATGCTAGCAAGACTCCTGCTACATATTTGATTCAATTTCTGGTTTCACACTGTTGTATCCCTCACCTCTTCAGTCCATTTTCCTTGGCCTTGTTTTACAACAGGGCCACGTAATTTACTTGCACATGGAACACTATGTATGCTCTCTCTAGGTATCTATAAAATACTGATTTGCTTAATACACAAGCTTATTTTGAAATCTGAGAGAGCTGAGTCACTAGCTTTTCCTGTTTGTCGGCTGGAAAAAAGCTCTCAGTTGCAGAAGGCTGCTCATTTTCAATTCCGTCTGTTGTCCTGGGATGCTGATATGCATTTTGAGTATTTTGATTTACAGTTTTCAATTAAGTTTATGTGCAAACATCTGAACACCTGTAAATTATCATTGCTGACATAAATGATAACAACTGCATAGTTGGAATTTGATTTTATATGGATTAGTGAATCCAGTAAAATTCTACTACTCATCATTAAATGTAGGAAAGAAGTATAAAATTCAGTATTATTATAATTTTTAGCATGGATTAATATAAATGAGTCTCAGCAAGCCCTTACATGAGGTAGTTTGTATTTCTAAGAATACAGTATGGTTGGTTAGTTTTCACTGTCTAAAAACATTCACAGTCAGGTTTTCCAGTGTTGTTTTAATCGGCTCCATTTGAGCATAAAAGGTGGAAGAAAATGTCATTGTATCTACCACGCACCTTGCAGTGTAAGGTTACTGCAAGCTGCTCCAGCAAGGAGATGAGAGGCACGAAACACAAACTTGATTACTTCATGGTCACTAATGGCACTCCATGATTCCTCGTTGCATAAAGAAAATATTCTTGATCTAGCAGTCTTTCAGTTTCATCACATTCACGTGGAAACTGTGGTTTTCAAAGTTAATACACATAATCTGATTTAAAGGAGAAAAATATGAGTAATGCTGAGTTGTACTGTTTTTCCCAGTCACTTGGTACAGAAGATTTGTTAATGTTTAGTAAAGTAGGTGCCAATTCCACTTCTATCAAATGTAAATTTATCAAAAGGAAATCTTGACAAAAAAAATATGAGCTTTTCTGTGTATGATTTTAATTCAGTTAATTCTTTTAGGTTATTCAGATTTGAAGATACTCCATTGTACAAAAACATGCTCTGAAATTTGTACAACTTTTTAATGAGAGGGTTAGGTATTGTGTTTATGTATTGCTTTTGAGCTGAGCTTCAGTTTTCACCTTCTGTATTCTCCTATGATAGAGGATCTATCATTTTGCATGGAGACATTTTTCCAAATGATTTAGTGTTGAGACCAGCATTCAAGTCAATTTTATGTCAAGTTAAATACAATTGTATTTTCTGGAATTGAAGAATTTATTGAGCTGTGTGCCTGTCAGCGCACTTAATATATGGGTTTAGATTAACAAGATCCATGGGAAAATTTGTTGTATAGATACAGAATTTTATCATTCAAAGTCTTGGCAATCCTGGTTATTTTGGTGTTTATAATAGTGCTGCTGAGTCCTGTTCTTCCCACCCGTGCAGTTAGCTGCAATGACTGTCCCTACCCTGCTCTTTGTAGCACCAGGAGAAATGAAGAGGATCTGTAGGATTTAACCCTCTCTCGGCAGGTCTTTTCTTACACCTGCATAAGTAGATAAGGCAACAGATTGGAGTTCCGCCATGCCTGACAGAGTCTTTCCATTGCTGGAAAGGTTCAGGGATCTTTTGGTGGTTGTTCTTTGCTCTGAAGCTACCTGGCTTCTTGTAGGCCTCTCACATTGTTGGATGTGAGAGAGAAATGTACAACAGCAACACTCTTTTTTCTTTTTCTGAGTCTTCTTTGATTCCCGAACTAGATAACTCCTACTGCCTCCTCTTTTTTTTTTTTTTTTTCTGGCAAAAGAAAAACCAAACACTTAACTTTCCAAAGCAGCAAGCAACATGTTTTACTCTGAATTGCAGCTGTAAATCTTGCCAGAATTACTGCTTAAGATCACTTTGCTGGCAAAATTTTATGAGCAATAGTAAAGGCATTTGGGTTGCTTCTCTGCAGTCTTTGCTTAAATTCAGCCCCTGCTTGGAAAACGATTTATAGCAACTAGTTTGAGGCTATTTGGTGTGTTTGCTTTTATCGAACCTCTAGACTGGGCAGAAGCTGATGGCATAAGTTACACTGAAATCTTTCTTTTCAGCAGTCACTGAGCAAATGTGCTTTTCCAGCCCCTACTGTTATTCCACAGCACACACTGTAAACTACATCTTAATTTTCTATGAAAGCTCTTTTTATCTGTGGAGAGGGATTGCTGCTAGTGTTCCAAGAAGTCAGCTTTTAAACGAGAAACCCAGCAGACTTTGCTGTAAAAATAAAAACAAAAAACAAAATACTTTTATTCTCTGTCTGATATGGATTAAGAGAAGTCGAAGGCGAAAAGCTAAGCTTTGTCACCATCCAGAACTGAGCAAAAGCTGGTGCTGAAGGGAGGAGAGGAAGGAATTGATGAATATAAGCAGAAGCTCTTTTTACATCCCAAGAACAACTGCCCTTTCTGTTAAATATCATCACTCAAGTTGCTTTAGCTAGTAGTTTCAGTACTCTTGAACATCTTGATTCATGAAAGAAATTAAATAATATCTGGAAATTATAAAAAACATTGTTGCCTTTCTTCCTGCTTCTAGCCAAGGTATCTGGCTTTATAGGTAGAATGAAATGTTGTTCCTTTAAGACACATTTCAGCCTTTTTTGATGCAAGTTGTATGAGAATGGATTCCTGTAGCTGTAGAAGACAATCTTCAATGCTCATTTTGATCCTGAGATGCCCGTCTATCTACATAACTGCCTATAAGATTAGTCTAAAATCCTCTTTATCCCAGATATTTGGCAAAAACAACATTAGTGAAGGTGTGCACCTTTAGAGATTTATTGACGCTTGTTAACTGTCACAACTGCTGTATGGTTTTGCTGTTTGTGAATAATAAATTCCTGCTGCCGATAAAAATCTTATGTTGCAAGTGGAAATGAAAAATCTCCTTATAAATCTGCTTGAGTACTAATACTGTGCTTTGCTGCTTGGTAGGTGGCATCTTATGTTTAAAGACCTAGGAACTGGCATCCCATGAATTAATGTCTCCACCACACAACTCCTTTCCTGGCAGTGCAGTTCCACTATACCAGGCTGAAAGTTGTAGTCTGTTACAATTACTGGTTAAGTTGGGGAAGAATCTGAATTTTCTTCCTTTTGTGCCTTGTAGAGTACTGTACAAAAGGGCTTCTGCGGAGCGGAGTAGGCGTTCAGGAGGCTGTTTACTTTTCTTGATATTAGCCTTTGAAATGATAATTAAATATCATTGGAAAAAAAGCCTCTCAAGTCTATTTATATTTTGTGTGACAACTTTCATCAGCTGCTAGGTAATGATGGGGGGATGTGCTCAGTGAAGAAGGGTGGTGGAGGACCTGGCTGTGGTTTGGAAGGTTTCGACAAAAATAGGACACTTCCAGGGGTAATTTTTTTTGTCTGTCATTGTTTGAAACAGTTTTTAAAAAAAATAAAAATTTCCAAGGTGTACTTTCCCATCTACACCAGGTCCTTTGGGATCCACGGGCCTTGTGAGCTGGCTGAATAAGAGTCAACAGCACAGCGTTTTGGTAGAAGATACCTAAGGAAGCGTCTGGTTCACAGAAGTAGTCCGGTAAATCTGGACTCTGCTGTCCAAACTCAGTGGGATTGAAGTGTGGTCCTCTGACGATGCTAGTTTTGAACTATTCATTCGCCTCTTCACTGAAAAATCACCACTCCTATGGGAGAGCAGTTCAGGGACAGGAAGGATATGCAGTTTGGGGTGTCTTTGTCCTAAACTCCTACAGATCAGTGTGGGAGAGCACATCTGACAGAGTTCACAGTAGACAAGAGGTTTCCTCTGCAAGAGCATTTACCCCTTGCTGTGTTGCTGCAGAAGTGAGTGGTGTTGGAGATTGGTCCTTTTTTGCCCTGTTGCTAGTGCTAGGGTTTGGACGACTGTGGCTAACCCATCAAGTTGAAGTATTTTAGGAATTTTGAGGGAAGGCATCGCATTTCTCATTTTCTTGGCTTTTTGGGGTTCTTGTTTTGAGGTTTGCATTGTGAAATGGTTGATGATAAAAACTTCCTGCTGATTTTCACTTATAACACTGTGTCTCTGGCCACTAGAATAGAGACTGGCCAGATTTCTTAGCTGATCAGTCCCACTATGCCCATGATTTTATGTAGTAAATAATACCTGGGCAAAACCAAGAATTATGGTTCTGTTCCATCATAAAATCAGAGAAACTTGTTCACAAAGCTATTTCAAGTAATTTTTTTTTTTGTGCTTGTACTTTTTTTAACTTTGAAGAACAAGATGACCAGCAGTCACTTTGGGGAAAGCCCCAGGAAACGATTTTTTAAATGTGTTGTTTCACAATGTGAACTGTCTCCAATTTATGTATTTATGCATATTTCAGAGCTGATTTGGGTTACCTTATGCTAGTCTCCTAAACATATACATCATGA
Organism: Athene cunicularia; assembly: GCF_003259725.1. Taxonomy (NCBI): domain Eukaryota; kingdom Metazoa; phylum Chordata; class Aves; order Strigiformes; family Strigidae; genus Athene; species Athene cunicularia. The sequence goes on along the minus strand of NW_020799091.1, from coordinate 20,973,624 downwards.
CATATAAAAATCATTATATATATATATATATATATATATAAAAATCACTTTATTTACGTATAATACTGATGGGGGTCACAAAAGCTGTACAGGTGTCTTTAACAACATTCTTCAGAGCTGAATAACTTTGTTTAACATTATTCTTTAAAGTCCCTCATGCCAAAACCATCTAACCATGTAATTATCAGATCCCCTTCACAGAACGACAGAATAGAATTGTGATTTGCAAAACATTCTGGTTTAACAAGTTAAGACATCGTTAGACTTCTGCTGTCTTTTACTCTGCTAACACGTTTCTTCTCCTGTTGCAAAAATAAATCCCTCCTTCTTTTGTTGTAACAATCTGTCAAGTTCCCGAACAGGGAGTCCTTTCAAGAACAAGGTTCCTTTTTTCTGACACTGCTACAGTACGCTGCTACATGTTGATGTGGTCAGCAGCTCCAGAAGCAGGAACTTTCTGAAGGACATCAAATACTGTAAGAAGTAACATATCAGACACTGACAAAACTGTCACACGGGCAGATGTAAGATTGATGTCCACATTAAATTATCTACATGTAAATATAAGACCATTAGAGAAATTAAGGCATTCCATGAATTTGCAAGATTGTAGCCCCTCTTTGCAATAAACTATTGTAGGATTTTAAATATAAGGAAAATAAATTACTGCATTAAGAATAATGGGAAGTCGCAAAAATTAGTTTATAGTGAAAAGCACCAAGTGCTGACAGAGCGTTGTTACATGAGCAAAAAATTGCAGCTCCTATTTGAAGTCAGGAAGAAAAAGGGGGAGACAGGAAGATGAAACACCTTCTACTGATTCAAGAGGAGATGATGAGCAGAGCTGTTACTTTTGCTAAACTTTTTGTGCAAAGTCCTAGACAACTTTTTTTTTTTTTTTCCCCCCCAGTATTTTAACACTTAGATTGCACTTAGATTCCTCCCCAAAATGACCCCAGGAAAATGTGATGCTTTCTTTTCTTAGCTTACTAAGGTGAAAGGGAATTGCTTCAGTGGGTCTTCAAAGCTGTCTTTGAACAGGGCTTCTGTTCTGTAGAATTGTATACCAGTCCTGTTTAATCTTTTCAGCAACGTTATCTTCCAGAAACTGGAAACTACATGACAGAGTAAGTCCATTTTCAGAAGGTGTTACAACACATTTAGTTCATTGCCAAAAAACTGCGTAGTAGAAGTTTGTGAAGAAGGCAGTATTGTTTGTGGGTTCTGTCCACTTAAACGTATTTTGGGCTTTATGTGTTTAATATTTTTTATGATAAATTTAAAGCTGTGGCTTTGAAGAAGACTGATTTCATTTGATGGAGTACTTGTGCATTTTGTGCAACAAACATCGATGCAGGCTTGAAGCATGGTATAAATGATGTCTTCACAGATGTCCTGGGGCTTCTCATCGAAGGGTTGCTCTAGAGAGAAGGAAAACAAGCAAGCTGCAAGCAGAAGCAGAGGGCGAGAGCGGCCCTGGTGGGATGGAGCAGCCTGGCAGTTTACCTTCGGACACAGATCAGGGAATAGTGCCAGCTGAGCAGAGCTTCACCTCACCTGCCCTTCCCACGTGGACAGATGAGCCCAGCATTGACAACCCGCCTTTTGAGGAGAATACAGTAGCAGACAGTATGTCATCGCTTATCAAGTCTGTTTTATCAGATGTGGAAACATTTGTGGTGTCAGAGCTTATCTCTTGCCAACCGTGAATGCATGTCTTAATTTTCTGCTTTTTTCTCTTGCAATTCCTGGAGAAATATTAGTGGGTTTTGGTTATGTGCAAGTATACAACTGGGATAAGGTCACAGGAAGGAAAGAAGTATCTCAGGCTGTGTGCTAGATACATGATGATACAGCACCATGATATTGTATCATGGTGCAGTAGTAATCTACTTGTAGCACTGGCTTTACAGCAATTTGGAAGGGAGTATGTTTTCTGTAAAATTATGAAAGTTGTTTTCTAAGTTGAGATTTCTTTTCCCCTCTTCCCCCTTCCCCCCTGCCTGGATCAGCAGCCTTCCCACACACGGAGTGCTGTCCTGCTCGAGTGAAAAGGCAGCTGAGTAATTCCTGCATCCATCTGCACCGAACGAGCAGTAATGTCCCTAGCATCTGGGATTTTAGAGAGGAAGCACTGAGCCTTACCACAGAGGAAGATGGTCCTGTCCCCTTCCTTCTCTGTGTCTGCAGTCCTTTAGCATACCCCTGTTCCTCTTTAGTTGTCTCCATGTTTGCTTCAGAAATGAGCTCCTTCTCTTGACCCAATAATTCAGTAGCAGCTCCTAGTGCCAGTTGTGAGACCAGCTGACGAAGAGGCACGACCAAGTCATATGCCATGGGGTTACCCCTAAAACACATTTTTATCATCATCACCAAATGTGAAGTGACCCACTTGGAAATGGAAGTGTATGAAATTTATTACAAAGGACAAGATCCAAGTGGTTCAGAATATCCTTTTCCAATCCAAGCGACCCTGTTTCAGGAAGCATGGATGCTACTAGTTCTTAGCTGTTTCTAACGAGCTAGGTGTTCCAACAAGTAGTGGAACTAATCCAATTGCACTTGTTTAGTTTGTTAAACCACTGTCTTGTGGCCTGTCTATATTGTGCTTTGGTGATTTGTTTTATTGAAAGTGAATGAGGTATAAAGGATATTAATCATCTTTCTTTTTAAACATAATTGGCAGCAAATCAACAGCCACCTACCTTGCCTGAAGGAGAGATCACTACTATTGAAATTCATCGGTCCAATCCTTATATTGAATTAGGAATTAGCATAGTGGGTGGCAATGAAACGCCTTTGATCAACATTGTCATTCAAGAGGTTTATCGAGATGGGATCATTGCCAGAGATGGAAGACTTCTTGCTGGAGACCAAATACTGCAAGTATGGAACCTAATTACATACTCTGTATGCTTGCTTTCCATTCACTTCTTGCAGAACTGCCTGTTAAATGAAATGGGAGATTTTCCTTGTCAGACAACATTGTGTAAATGTTGTCTTTCCAATTATCAGTTGGAAAGCAAATTAATATTCAGAGCAGAGCCCGTTGTTCTAGCACTTTTGGCTACAATGCTTTATGTTGTTTGTCGGGCCAGACCCTGGAATTGCTTTTCCTCCTTAGCATCTCTTATCAATGTTTAAAATATGAAGGGGGTTTTTTTGTTTGTTTTTAAATGTTGTAGGACTTGGTCTTTATTTCAGCTTTTTGCATGCTTTCTAAAGGAACTCAAGGTTACTTCTGGCTAACAAGTTGGCATGATTTGTCCTATGTAAAAAGCAACTTGCGGATTGTAAGGCTGACTTCATCTAAACTGTTATTTTAATCTGGCTTCACTGTTGCCTTCCAATAGCCTAGACGATTGACCCGCATTTTTCAGTATGTGTAAAAGAGTCATTGATACTCTTCACTGGCGTGATTTGAAGCAAGGGCACTCTACATTTTTTTTTTTTAAAAGTAAACAAGCAGTTAAAATTTGAGTTGGTTATGATCAAGTGTGTATTTTTGTTATGTTTTTAAGTAATTACCCACAGACAGTGTAAAAAGATCAAATTCTATTACTCTGGACTTTTATATTAGAGGAAGGAGTTGTTTATAGGACTCTTAAGACTGATACTGAATTCTACATAAACAAGAGAGTCCTCCTCCTTTTTTATATTTTTAATCATTCCACCTGAAACAAATATATTACCATAACTTCAAAATTACTTCAGTAGCAATGTTTGCTTTTGATCTCATAGCCTAAGATCAGTACAAAATTAGTATCAGCCTTTTTTATTTCACTTTTTTGAAATCAAGCCAACAGAAGTAGCTTAGATACTGTAGTTACCCTTGGAATGAAATTAGTCTGCACTTCAGAAAATAAAGTCTCTTTTGAGAAACGTGCCTTTTTCCTGTGCTAGCATAGTGGTAGGCCAAGAGAGGAGCCCAAGAGGTTTCCAAAATGTTGCCTTTTTAACAAGGACTTGCAAATACTGATTGAATGTTGCCTGATTTATTTTAACACTCAAGGGCTCTCCTTGGTTGCCAGAATAAGGAGCTTGAACTCCAGTGAAGCTTTGGAAATCCTTGCTGTTTGGGCAGGTGTCAATTATAGTTTCCAAAGATGTAAGTAGCAATAAATTAATTATAAACAGGATTTATAAGCTGCAGTGAGTCTTCCCTATCAGTGTGCTGGCACTGGGGCTGTCAGATGTTAGGGAGTGTCCATCAGAGTCCTCCTGTCGTGCCGAGGAATAGATACAGGAGGTAAAAGCCAAACTTTTTGGAAGATACGGTATCTCTATTGCTTTGAATTTACCTGGGCAGATGCTGAGCTGTTGTGTTGAAATGACCAGGCTGGATCTCTGCCGGCTGTAATTAAGTGCCGAGTTAGATGCAGCTCGGTGTGCACACTGCAGCTGGACATTCCTGAAGATGTCTTCAGAGGTTTTTATGAGTAGTAGAGGACTAAAAGAAAGCCAGCCAGGACTGCCACATGAAAGTCAGCATTTTCTTGCCCAGTCAAATAAGAAGTATTACCTTTTCAAGATCTGAGGGAACAGCATTTAGTAACAGCTACATAAAAGTGCATGTTGTCTGCAAGGTATAGAAAGGTGCCTAACATTTTCAAAGTGCTCTACAAATTGTCCGTTTCTTTGCTGGACTGTGACTGTAATTCATGTAAAACATGTCCTAATAAGAATCTCTTTCCCCAAGAAATGCTAAGACTGTTTTATTCTGAAATTGTGAACTGCCTTGTAGAAAGAACAACTACATTTTATTGCGTAAATTATTCTGTGCCCTTTGAATGCTTCCATATTTTATATATTTACTTTAGCTAGTGACAGCTGGGTTTTGCTGGTGGCGGCTTTACATGTTATTTTTCCTAGCTATGCCTCCTTTCCCTCTGCCCAAGGTTACAGTCTGTCTCAGGGCAGTCGCAGACCAGGACACAGCCGTGGTTCAGTGTCCGAGCTTGTGGTGCTGCTGGGAGTGGCAGCTTTGTACTGGGCATCAGGCTGGAGGAGGGACGTGCTCAGGGAGGGCTGCCTCCTGCTTTGCTGCTGGAGCAGCAGCCTCTCTCTCACAGGGGTAGGGCCCCAGTGGGTGCAGCTACCCCTTTGTCATGCCCAAACCACCATAGCCAAATTGTTTGACGCTGACTTCTTGGAGCCTTTCAACTCAGATGTGTGATGTAAATGCAGCAGCTGTCACACATAGCTTTCTGGGTCATTTCTCTCCCTATTTTTTTTTTTAAGTGTTAATATTGCTATTAGATGGTGGGAAGCTGTAAGTTTGTATTTTTACTTAGGTTGCAGTGGGGACCATTAAAAGGCGTAGGTAAGGCAAGTCATTGTAGGTCATTTGGCATTAGCTTCTATCTGCTGAAATTATGGGGCAAGGATTCCTCCATCAGGGCACAACAATACATGCCAAGGATGAAGTTTTAGTGTTAACTTTGAACCCCTTCTTACAGAACAAGGCAAATACAGCTTTTGTGCTGCCTTTTGTGGTGCTTGTGTGTTCTGCCAAATCTCATTGCACTGGCAATTTTTATCTTTACAGTGCAAGAAATGACTAAAGATTACTGATCTTTGTGTCGGTGGGCCACATAACAAACACAATTATTGTTTATACAGAGGGCAAGTTTAATCTGTGTTTCATTTGCAACTGAATTTTGAGTGATACAGGTTATAAGTCTGAAACTCTGACCTAGTTGAAGTTGGTGGAAAATCTAAGTTCATGCTAAGACTAGAGAACTAGTACAACTATCTTTTCTACTGTCTTGATAAACAAATGTAATTATTCTCGATTTCAAGGGTGTCTCTAATTTTTTGCATCATGGAAGTACTGCATGTTGTTAGACATAAGCTTTCTTCAGAGATTTGGATGTATTCTTTTTATAGATATCGTTTTATAGTTGTAAGTGATGCTGGGCTTGACACTGAAAGCACATGTAAAGTTCTTGTCCTGAAAAACAAATAATGTAAAGATCTAAGGAAGACAAGTGTAAGAGACCAGGAGAACAAAAACCCTGGACTGTGATCACAGAGGGTGTTCACTGTGAGAGAGATGTTGTCCTCTTTGTGGGAAAAGGCTTCAAATTGCACCAGCAGAGATTGGATATTAGGAAAAATTTATTCACTGAAAGGGTTGTCAAGCATTGGAACAGGCTGCCAGGGAAGTGATTGAGTCGTTATCCTGGAGGTATTCAAAGGCATGTAGATGTGGTGCTTAGGGACATGGTTAAGTGGTGGGCTTGACAGTGTTAATGGTTGGGTTCAGTGATCTTAAGGATCTTTTCCAACCTAAAAATCGATTTGTAGATTTTGTTGCCAAAGTGGGTTTGTAGGAGAGGATGGAAGGACGAGAGGGGAAGCCTGGTAGGGTCAGAGGTTGCTCCAAGGTTCACTTTGCAGTGAGCTCTGAATTTAGTTTGGAAAGGACTTTATTTCCATAACCAAGAATAATTGAACACATGAAAATACCGTTCTGAACATGTTTTTTGTTGTTTTGCAGGTCAATAGCTTTGACATAAGCAACGTGTCTCACAACCACGCTCGAGCTGTGCTTTCCCAGCCTTGCTCGGTGCTGCACCTCACCGTGCTGAGAGAGAGGCGGTTCGGCAGCCGCACACACAACCACGCGGACACCACCAGCTCCTTGCGGGAAGACAGCTTTCAAGTGACGCTGCATAAACGTGACTCCAGCGAGCAGCTTGGCATTAAACTTGTACGCAGAACGGATGAGCCAGGAGTTTTTATTCTTGACCTTTTGGAAGGGGGTTTGGCTGCTCAAGATGGCAGGCTCTGCAGCAATGACCGCGTACTTGCAATTAACGGACATGACTTGAAGCACGGGACACCTGAGCTTGCTGCTCAGGTTATACAGGTAATTTGCATTCCCTACCTGAGTCCTTAGCTCAGCTTTATTTCTTGGGCAAAACCTGAGATAGAGTCTGTCTCGGACAGAATAGCTTGTGTAACACCTAAAAGCTTGCAGTGATGCAATTTGCTGTGACTTATGTTCTGGAAATAATAGTGCAAAGCAGGGTCTGCTTTGGCACCTAGCAGATGCAGCTTCACCTCCTCAGAAGTGAAAAGTGTGTGTTAGTCTTTCTTGGCATATAGCCTGAAGGTTAGAAGACTGCTCATGTGAGCAAGGAGAGTACTATGTAGCCTATTGCTTAGCATAAAAAAAGAGAAAATGTTATATTTATGTACGTACTGTAGTTTTAGTCTCTGAGTAAGCTCTGTAAAAAGTGGGCCTTGTTCTGTATTAATTTGCCTGTGCATGGAATTGGGGTTAAAACAAGAAGGTGGTTTGTCAGACTTTTTAGAGGCAACAGGTAGCAGCTGGGAGGACAAAAATACATCCATGAGTCCTGTGCAGTAAAACTCATTTTCTGAGTGTTAAAAAAAGGGCTCCTTCCCAATGTCTGGCTCTGCTCTGGACACAAATATTCCTAAAGCCTGATGCAGTGTGACATATGACCCTTCCCTGTTCCCACAGGAAAACCTTTACTCCATGCCTTTCTCCCAGTCCGTAAGGAAACAGCTGCAGCAGATTGCTGCTTCCTGCTGACGGGATGTTGGTGAAAACTGCTCTGGTTTTAGGAAAGTTGGAATAGACCAGTAGTAGGTTCTTGCAGTCTAGTGCAGTCATCTCTGCTTAACCCAGCTCCACATAGAGAAGTCCAATACAAATAAGTAGTAAATATTTACGTTTCAGGAATTGTTTCAAGAGCTTCCCCTGAAGTTAATGGGAAATAACAATGATCTTGGGAATTGTAATTTCAGTTTCCCAGGTTTTGGGTACAGTGAAGTGGTCAGAATTTTACACTGGGTAACTTTTATCTATTGAGGTGTGGTTTTAAAGCAATAGAAAGAATCAATGTTTTATTTAACATCTGGTTACTAAGTGTCCTAGTATTCCCCAAACTCCACAATTCGATGCTCAGCACATATATAACATATTTATTGGAAGTCTCTTTGGGAAGTACCAGAGGTGTTCAGAGCTGTTGACCAAAATCTGCAGAACCTGGAGCCATCACATGGGCATTTCTTTCTTTTATTGCTACATGTTACAGAAGTTCAGGGAGGCTGCAAACGGAATCGGGTGAATTTTCATGTTTGAAGCTTCATAACACAAAGTGAGAAACAGTCGTTTTGGATAAAGATTTCCAGCTGATGTAAACATAACATCAGAGGCAAAGGAGGGGTGTTAATATCTCCTCCGTTTTGGGAGGAATTGCAGCAAGAAGCAAATAAGGGACTATGCAGTCTAAGCAGTGCATGGCACCTCCAGGAACTGGAAAACTGGAAAACATGTTCCGCTGTTGTGTTGTTTCATATTTCATCATGTTTTCCTCCCTCTCTGCTAATAATGAATATCCTATCAGCTTCATTACTTTGTTTGATATTTTCAACAGGCTAGTGGGGAGAGAGTGAATTTGATCATTTCTAGACCCCTGAAGTCACAGACGGTCAGTATTATCCGAGACACTGGGACTCACAACAGCAACCCACACCAACACCAGTCCCAGCAACTGTTTCACAGCCGACCCAACTCACATAAGGTTGGTGTTTCTCCTTCTAAGAAGTATAAATACCATTTTACTCACATGATGGTCTCAGTGTGTAGCAAGGCAAGACTGGAAAAAAGGATTATATCTTCTTTTTTGCCTACTTAAAAAAAAAGGACAACATCTAAGTACTCAAGTCCTGCATCATGTCTGGAGTGGGAACAAAAAATATGCAACAGCTTTTCAGTATTTTTTTTTATTTGCTGACTGCAGTGAAAGAAGCAAGTTCTCTGAGCTCATACAGCTGTAGTTGTTAGAGCTTGTCAAAGACAGTGGCTCATGTGTTACCGCTGCATGGAAGAGCTGTCATTCAAGAATGTTATTTTTTTGTTGCTGCTGTGCTGACTGCAACCAGCAAGAACAAGAGGTGTGGTACACACCATCCAGCATATAAAGAGCATGTGTCATCTCCTCCATGAGCCAGCAATGCTGACTGCAAGACTGCTGAGTTCTGCAGGGTGGAGTATGGAGAGAAAGGCAGAATGAAGAGAATTCCATGAAGCTAGTGTCAAATTATTTGGAAGACCTGCAAAAATAAAGCCTGTGCTTGAGATGTTCTTGTAGTTAGAAAAATACGACTTCTTACTGTAGAGAAGTTGATTTTGTGAAATAATTGTCGTGTTGACTATGTCAACCAAGCCACCTTTCCTCCTGTCCATTCTGTTGGCATCATTGTTTGATGTCATGCTTCTGTTGGGAGGATTTGCATGTTTTGATAGTATTTTCTTTTAAAAGTCTGCATAATCTCAGAAAAGAACAAGTGAGGTCCTAGGAAGCTTGTTTTTTTCCTGAGGGACAAAGGCGAAGTTCCTGAATAGTTAGTGGCTGTTAGTATTTGCCACAACGTTAGGCCACATCAACACAATGATTACATCTCATCTATATCAGAGCTTGAACCCACTTTCTGTCTGCCAGCGTGGGTTGTGTTCATATCACAGTTCCAAAGCTGATCTGTTGGCTGAGCTGATTTCCCTTGCGTATCAATGCTATCCATGGGCTCTTCCAAAGCGGGAAGTCCCATGTAACCTCAAGGGGACGTTTCCCATGTTTTGTACCATTTATTTTTGCCTCTCTCTCATTAACCTACAATTGACTTAGAAGTCTTGTGGCTTGAAATATGTTTATATCATTTTGTGGCATCAGCCAGTTAGTCCTAAAGCCTGAAGACTTAAGAAGGAGCTGTCTTTATAAGCTATGGTATGTATACATATAGCTTCATATGTGATTTACATGTATATATGAAGAGCAGAGTCAGTCAGAAGGAGCATGTGACATTGGAAGTCAAAGAAAAGAGGTATTGCCATCCTTCAAGAGAAGGCAGGGCAGTAAAAAAGCATTTGTAGTTGGAAGAATCTCCCAGGTTATTTCTTCTGTTGCTTTGGATTCCTTGCAAGTATTCTGTTAATTTAAGGTGCTGCTATGGGTGTATGTGGTGTGGTTTGAAATTATCACTAAATACCCTGAAGAAGAAGAGCTTCAGCAAATAAAATGTACTTTGATTCAGCTTTAGATTCTTTTGCTTGGACTAAACTTTATAATTCAGTTGTTAGAAAACGAAATACAGGATCTCTTCTTGCTTCAAGTCTGCGTGTTTGCTGTAATTATTAGGGAGTTTGCACAAGGCACCCATTACCAGCCTCTACCATTAATTTGTCATCATATATTTTCATTTCTTTGGAGCTTCTTTGTAGTCCTGGGCCATATTCTACTGACAAATGACATAACGCTTATGTTCACCAAGACATCAAAAGATTTTTTCTGTTGTGTCCCATCTTTTGACCATATAGTTCTGTAGTGCAGTTCTCAAATTTAGCCTGTTCCAGTGGAGGAGGCTAAGAAAAACTGGAGTGAGATTTTCAAGATGGGCCTTTATAAACTTTCTGTCTATATATAAGTATCTACATGAGTGGCTCTTTTTTTTTTTTTTTTTCTGACCTGGAGGAAATCCAGCCAAAGCTGATTTGGACTACTTAGTCCTTTTAAACCATTCTGTTAAAGTGCCAAAGTATAGCTTTGGGGTGTATTTAGTTGTGTTTTGTTCTGTTGTGGTTTTTTTTAAGTTTTAACAACATTATTCTTGTCAAACAGGATCTGTCCCAGTGTGTTACATGCCAAGAAAAGCACATTACTGTGAAAAAAGAGCCACATGAATCTCTGGGAATGACAGTGGCAGGAGGCAGAGGCAGTAAAAGTGGCGAACTGCCCATCTTCGTGACAAGTGTACAGCCTCATGGATGTTTGGCAAGAGATGGCAGGATTAAACGAGGTGGGGCTTGGCTTTCCTGGTGGCACGGGTGGCCTCTGATTGCTGTTTGATGAGTATGTGCTCTGGAGTCAGGTGGTGTCAGAAAGTCTTTTCACAGATGTAGGGAAAGCCTGATGGAGGCTTTTCTTCATGTTTCAATAATGGAAACAGTATTTAGTATTGTGTTTCCACCTTTTCTAGGAAAGGGATGTTTAGAGAACGATAGCAGGGGAAGCGGATAAGACCAGGAAATGTCTGGTTAAATTCTTTAAAGCTGGTGGTAATGCCCTGAGCTGAGGGTCTGGTGTGATTCTTTGTACTGTAGTGCATGCATCCTGTTTTTGTGTTTAATTTGGTGGGCTGTGCCCCTTCTCTGTCTGCGGAATCTCTGCTACTCAGTGTAACGCCTGAACAGCAGAAATGGTCTGATGACAGGCCACAGCTCACCTATGCTAATTTTACCCCCTGAAACTACGTCAGTGTTGACCCTGGTTCCTGAATGCTTTCTTATCCTCTGGGAGAGCTTGGGTTTGCTAGTGTTCAGGGGTGCTACAGCACCCGTCCGAGCTCCCCAGCTTTGCAGAAGAGAACCAGGAGGTGGAGGTTAGACTCGGTGTAGGTGAAGGCAGATCGATACCAAGGCATCTGGTGATTAAAACATACTGTGCTGTATGTGAAACAACGATTGCCTGTGGGATCTCTGTGATTCAGAGTTCACAGAATTACAGATTGTTTTCAGAAAGAAATAGAGGGAAAAAAACTTCACAGATTGCAAATTTAAAAAGAACAGTGTGGGAGCATCCTTATATGCTTCTGAGAGAGGGAGATTTACACCCACATACCAACGGGTAAGCTTTCTTTTTAAGTACTACTATGAAAAACACACTTGATGGAAGAATTGCAATTGGTCTTCCATTGTGTAACATTAAAGTAGCCACAGCAGCAACAAAAATTATTTCAAGTTAAGCTGCACCTCAACTTTAGCTTTCCCTGGGAGGAAAAAGCTTTTAAAAAATTAGTTGTTCCAAATGTGACCCAGGTGTTCACACTTCTGCTTTGGTTTTTCTGGCTTTCATCAGTAAGTGAGACATTGTGTGAAAGAGGAGAGTGTCACTGCTTGGGCAGTAAATAACATTCTTGTCATCCTGAAGCTTTTTATAAATATTCTGAAATATAATAAAAATTGTGACAATATTTTTTTAGTGGCTTTGACTCTTTCTAGATTATCTTTGTAGAGATGCTGTTTCTTTCTTCTAATGGACCGTTTTTTGTACCAATCTTTCCAGTTGTTTTTTAATTCCATTTTGGTTTCCCAAGTAACAAGTTAGAAAAAAGCAGAAGACCTAAAACATTCTGTGGAGCCTCACTTATCACCAAGAGTTGGTTACTTTGTGGTGCCTGTATTGTTTCCTTCCATCGTTCTTTTTTCCCTTTTAGTTAGGGTAGACGTAAGGTCCACCACTGGAAACAATTATGTAGTGGCATCTGCTATAGCAGTTGCAGCTGAGATGATGAGGTGCTTAGGTAATTTCTGTCTCAGATTTTCAGGGCCATATACCATAGAAGTCACAGCATTTGATGTGTTATGTGGAAGTAAATGATACGGATCCAGTTTAATAGTTCAATACATTAATGTTTCAAACTTGACAGTGTAAGATTTCAGAGCTATTCACATTCCCAGGCTGTTAGTTCAGACTGTCTCAGCTCCAAAAACCACAGTATTAAATGAAACCTTAGTGCAGGAGGTGCTGTTGGTAGGAGCGACTCTGACGCTGATGTGTTCTCACTTGCGCCTTTGAACAGGTGATGTGCTGCTTAACATCAATGGCATCGATTTGACTAACTTAAGTCACAGTGAGGCAGTGGCCATGCTGAAAGCTAGTGCTGCCTCTTCGGTAGTTGCCCTGAAAGCCCTGGAAGTTCAGATTGTAGAAGAACAGCCCCAGGCTAATGAGGAACAATTGAATACCATCAGTGAAAATGAATACGATGCCAGCTGGTCACCGTCATGGGTCATGTGGCTGGGACTTCCAAGGTACGGAATTAATTAATAAAGTAATTAGTTATCTGTTTTAAGCTAAGTCCAAGAGAGATACAGAAGCAGAGACCTTATTAGTTGCAGCACATCTGCCCTTATTTCTGACTGACTGACCATCTTGGCTATATTCAGTTGTTGGTGTGCTTATGAAGCGGACTGTGAACAGGAGCAACGTTTCCTTAGGGAACTGGAAGATGAATCTGGTTTATCCCTTCACAAACCGTAGTAACTACCCATGTGAATTCTTGGCATTGAACACGTCATCTTTTCTATTGTTTAACCATATTGTAACTTTCTGTAGAATATCTAAAACCAGAGAGACTGTTAATAAAAACACAAAGTATATACCCATATGTCCCTTTGCTAACCTGCTACCTAAATTTACAGTGCCAAATATATAACTCTAGAATATTGGATCAGACTTGCTGTTCTGACAGACTCTTGACATGGGTCTCTTGCACACATATAAGCTATAGTTACAAATCCCCCTTCTTTTTGTTTTTTGTTTTTCAAGAACCCACTACCATCTCTGTCAACACAAAACCTCTCAAAGATTTGCACCAAGCTCCCTCCCCCTGAATAATCTGCAGTCTGCTGGACATCACCATGTTTCATTTTTACTCTTCTGTTTTTCACTTGTCTTGAGGCTACAGCTATAAGCTTATTCCAGCATTGCTTGCTATCAAGAGCTCCCACTACAGCAAATAGTGTTGTTAACGTCAGTCAGGGTGTGCAGGTTAATTCCTCTCCCTCTGGTAAGAGTTACCAGACTCAGATTTGTAGTTTTATGCTTAAACCATAACAAGAACCATGCGTATTGGTAACAGAATTGCAGTTGAAGATAACAGAACCATGCACTGGCCCTCCAAAGATTTCACACCTTTTCAGATTAATTTCTCTTCCATTCAAGTATTAATGAGTTACCGAATCTCAATAAACAGCTGTCAAGTTTGGTAAATATGCTTCCTTTCCATGCTTGAGCAGCAGTTTATTGCTTATATACCACAGATGCACACACGTGGCTCCTGAAGTTATGTTACGCATTGTGCTGCTGTTCATTAAGTAAGTGTTGTCCATCAGTAAAGAACTTAACATCTTTTTTACCCAAAAGTTAATGTTTCTGGGTTTTTTTTAATTACAGTCATTGCCAACTTCATTGGCTAGAATTAATTTTCACTGGGGGAAATAACATATACCAGTACATTTAGTGAAGCATGATCTGAATTATTTACATTCTGGGTAATAAAATGGTTAGTCATTTGTATTTTCATTACTGGAGATGCATCAGTTCAGAAGTAGTGAAGATGATGCGTGGATTTTTATGTTTATTTAAAGTAGAACAAGCCTAAAGTGGCTGGGGGTGGAAGAAAAACGCATTGCATTTTTGACTGGCAAACTAAATGCATCAGGTATCCATTTTCCACCCACATTCTTGCCACCTGTGAAACCCTTAAAATGCCATTCCATTACTGTCAGTTTACAGAGTTAACTGTATTTAATTATTCTAGCACTGCATTGTTTCTTTTGAAACACTTTTCTATCTCAAGATCGTGGGTTTTTTTAGTAATCAGTTCAAATACTGCAAAATTACTCTGGGAACAGAAGTCTAATCACCATCCCTCCCCTTCTCTTCCACGCTTAGCACAGTGGTAATGATGAGACAGCAGGTGTTGTGCCTACTATAAAAATATCTGTATGTGGTATACATCGCTTTTTCTCTTGCTATCCTGTGTTTCCATTTGACAGCTGCCTACATAGCTGCCATGACGTAGTACTGCGGCGGAGTAATTTAGGGAGCTGGGGTTTCAGTATCGTTGGTGGCTACGAGGAGAACCACACGAACCAGCCTTTCTTCATTAAAACAATTGTTCTTGGAACTCCTGCATACTTTGATGGAAGATTAAAGTAAGTTAAAATAATAGTAGTAAAAATAATACTAATAACACTTTTAAATACTTACATGCTGGTGCAACTAATTGCTTAAGGAAATACACTGTAGCACCTTGTGCTGGGAGGATCATGCAGCCCAGTAGTGCTTTGCCTCCCTGATGAGGGTGATGCAGCGAAGTCGGGGTGTTGCTGCTGGGGAAAGGGTGTCTGTCAGAGGTATGTTTGTGCTGGTACCTCTGTCATCTCCCATCCTCCTCCCCAGCTGCAGTGCTGATGTCACCAGCTGTCTCTGTCTCCCTGTTGAACACTTCTTTAGGCCAAGAGACACTGCAAAATGTGTATGTGCAGAACTGACTAGTTCATAACATTTTTGTCTTCCTAGAGAACAGCTCAAAAATTAGGCCTTCTGTAAAGTGGGGAAAACTGCTTTATCCTTTTATATAGCCTTCTGAAGTCACTGCTGGAAACTGGTACTGAAGATAGGTGCTGCTGCTTTAATGGAAAAGCAATAAAGTAGATTAAAAAGTCAGTACCTCTGAAAAAATCGTTAAGGAACCAAGTCCCTATGTCAGTGCCCTGAGAGTCATTAGTTGACAGGAAAATCACTAATAAATGAGACTAGTTCATTGGAGGCCCCTGAGATGGGGGGAGCTGGAGCACTTGTCCCACAAGGAGAGGCTGGGGAAGCTAGGCTTGCTCAGCCTAGAGCAGAGGTGGTTTGGGGGCACCTAACAGCCCCTTTCAGTACCTACAGAGATTGTTGAGGAGACAGAGCCCAGGCTTTTCACAGCAGTGCAGAGCGAAAGGAAGAGAGACAATGGGCACAAGCTGACAGAGGAGATTGAGATTGGTTGTAAGGAGAAACTGCTTCCCCATGAGGATGGTCAGGCAGTGGCATAAGTTGCCCAGCCTCAGTCCTTGGAGGTTTCCAAGACCCAACTGGATAAAGCCCTGAGCAACCTGGTCGGATCTCACAGCCGACTTCACCTTAAGCAGGAGGTGGGGCTAAAGGCCTCCTGAGGACCCCTCTGACCTTAAAGATTATATGATTATATGATTCTACTTGCATGGTATGTTTGGATGCAACCCTGAGGTTTAATATGCGTATACGTATCTTAGCCTTGTATAGGAGTTACAGTTCCTATTAAAGGCTCTCTTGTTCATAAACTGATCTTTTGTGAAGGTGGCAGTAAAGAATATGAAACTTGAAGTTTTATGGCATGATTTTTATGTGTAAATTTACTTACAAAGTAGCTTAAGTAAAAATGTACTTATGCCTAGAGCCTTGCCAGTAATTGATTTTTCAGTTCAATGACTAAATAAATAAATGAAAAAATAGCTTGGCTGAACATGAAATTAGATCCTTTTTTTTTTTTTTTTTTTTTTTTGGCCAACTATGAAACAGTTTGGATTAAATGAAAGATTTCAGTTCAACCCAAAGTAAATAATTTCAGAATTAATAACTAGAAGTCTCGACACAAATGGAAATTCAAGCATCATTCCTAAGGAGAGGGGAAGAGTGGTTGTGGTTGCACTTACCCCTTTTAAGGAATAGAAAAGTTGCTCATGTGTGATACTGTGATAGAGTACCCTCTGCTCAAATGTACAGGCTTGCTGAGAATACGGACTTGAAAATGGGCCATCAACAGAGCAGCACCATGAGTTATCCTGGGGCAGGGCTTTTTGAAGCTGTTTTCTTTTGTTTAAACTCTCTAAATGTTGTGTTTGGCTAGAGAGGAAGGAAGAAAGTAACTTCACAGTTCAATAGTTAAGACAGTTTTCTGCCTAGGTTATCTGTCTGGTGTGATTTTATAGAAGGTGAAATGACTTCAGCAGGAAGCTCACCTTCACTCAGAGACCCCAATCAGTGAACTGTAACACTGTAGTTTGGGTGATGGGGTACCTTGGTTCAGGCAGAGAAGTGCTTTTGAATGTACATTTGACTGGTGTTGGTCACACTGCCTCTCCTTCCTCTGCTCTGCCCTGGTGGAGGGCACTGGGAAGGTTCAGGAGAGCATCTTTATGCCATTCATTTTGGTGCCTCCAATAGTTGGGAGGATCAGGTTCAGGAAAGTCCTTCCCATAGTCATGTTCAGTTGCTCTGGGGGGTGCCAAAACACACTCAAGTCATAGAGAAGAGATGCCTGGAGGTGAAGCATGCTCAACATAGGAAGAACTTCGGTGCTTTTTTGAAGTTTCCCTTGATCTTATAAAAATTGAAACTGAACCATTTGAGGTCAGTTTTCTCAAGGCCGGCAAACAGCACCTTCCCGGATTTCTGTTCACTGCATAAAAAAACCACAGAGATGCTACAGCTTCTCAGTTGAACCATCTGCTGAGGGGGATTTCAAGCCAAATGGTTAAATTTGACAAAATCGTAAGCCATTGAAAACAAGGTTCTCAGTTGGAATGTGGTTGGTAACCATAAGTATCTTTACTTACACCTCCTACGGTAAAGGCATGTTTGGTGTAAATGTGTTACAATCCACACAAACAAACAGAAATGCTTCTGTCGTGCACGTGCTATCTCATTATCATCTCGTGACTCCATTAGATCTTTCTAACTCTCTTTTCACATTTCTTTACAGGTCAGCTCTTAATGCAGAACTGTATTTGTATTAGGATTGAAATCCAGTGATTTGGGAATTTTCCCAGATGAGTTTCAGTAGTAAAACAGACTTAAAAATCAAACCCCTCTGGGTTTTTAACTATGCTTCCAACCTGATGCAAACCTATCCCCCCATGAAGTGCTGTTTGTTGGTGTGGACTAGTTACTGCAGAGCAGTAGTCATCATTTTGTTTGGGTTTTTTTCTTCTTGTGTTTTTTAGGTGTGGTGATATGATTGTGGCTGTAAATGGACTGTCCACGGTTGGAATGAGCCATTCTGCACTCGTTCCCATGCTGAAGGAACAGAGGAACAAAGTAACTTTAACCGTGATTTGCTGGCCTGGAAGCCTCATATAGATTTGTAAATCACTTCGGTTCAAGCAGCATCTTTTTCTAGATAGCTGGCACAAAAATCTCCTCTATCTTTTTTTTCCCTATTGATACAGCTGGTTATAAGCAGGGCCAAAACTGCTGTATTTTCTCTTTTTATGGGCCTCTCAGACTGACTTTATATATCTTCCCATCCTGAAATAGCCATTTCTGTTTGCTATATCCATTGCTGATGCAAATGCAAATATACACAAGCTCACAGAGAAACTCCTACTCTGGTATGGCTGTCATTGAGCTTTCCCTGTCAGGCTTGTAGAGTCAACAGAAGAACTTAGTGGTTCTTTGGGTTTCTCTGCACAGTCCTCAAATTATATGTGATACATCAATGTAATAGCCGTGTGCCCATTCTTCCCTGTGAAGAGAACGTGTGTCAGTACCACAGTGACACATCTAGCTGCTGCTATGAATCAAAATCTGTTTCCAAAGGTACGTCTCTTCATTTTGTGAGCCTTTCCATTTTTGATTCAATATTCCAGACTGATTCAAGTAATCCATCTTACTTATCAGAAGTTACTTGGTCCCCCAAATTTTTCTTGCAGGTCATCAGTGTTCATAGAAAAGTAGGACAAAAGCCTGATATTACTGGAATTTTTATAAAGTGCAATAATTGGACTCTTTGT
Organism: Athene cunicularia; assembly: GCF_003259725.1. Lineage (NCBI taxonomy): Eukaryota > Metazoa > Chordata > Aves > Strigiformes > Strigidae > Athene > Athene cunicularia. The sequence continues at coordinate 20,955,266 of NW_020799091.1, read as the reverse complement.
TAGGAAACTTTAATATATTACAGAGTTTGTATCCTATAGTGACAAGAAATGTGGAAGTAATTACTGTTGCAACGCTGGCAAGAGTACATGTGCCCGAGGTCGCCTTTGAGTGAATGGCTTGCAGTATTCAACTTTACAAATGAATGTTTTGCTATGTCAGAGAATTTTGATGAACATTTTTACAAAGATCATTTTTACTGTTTCTATTGTAGTTGTCAGCTCTCTTTATTCATGTGTGGAAACAATACTTTGACTTGTACTTTCTAAATGAGAGAATTATTTCCAGGAAAAAAGCAAGCTATTAAGAAACCATATGTTATGGTTTACAGGTGGGCAGGCTAGAAGGAAGGCTCTTTGAATTCAAGTCCAACTGCAAAGTAAGCTGCAAAGTTCACTCTTACTCTGTCACCTCCTGACAAATGCCTTGATAACAAATGCTGAAACGATCTCTCTTGCATTTCAGGATATTTTTTTTTTTTTCCTTTAGGGAGCACCTGCTATTAAGTTGTCAGTAAGAGTAATACTACTTATCTTGGATTGTATTTAGTGTTTTTACAAACAAACCTTTAACTTCTAGACTTTGCCTTTCCATGATAGTTGCAGGCTAAGCACCCATTTGTTTTAAGAAAAGAGGGGTGGAGAGCAGAAAGAAATGTGCTGACCTGGAGCTAACCCTGTGTGTTGTCAGTGTTCTGCATATTTGAAAAAGAGCTTCATTTATAAACCAGGTTCCCAACATGAACTGATTTTATGAATGACCTCTGTATTGTATTATTAATTACCAGGGAATGTATTTGAGAGTCACAACATATTTCAATTGTGAAGCATGAACTTTATTTTCAAACTTAGCTGGTATAATATTGGGGCATATTATCGCATGTCATTAATTCCAGCAGCTTTGTTTTCAAAAGAAATAAAGTTAACTCTTTTGCAAAAAAAATGTAGAAATCTCATATGAATGAAGTGGTTTTATTCCTCTCTGTAATGTACGCTGTTGTTTTAAATTCATAGTATTAAAATACAAAAGAATGTCCTCTACAGTATATTACTGTACTGAGAATCTTTGTTTCTGAAGCAGACACCAAACTTATTTGATACTCTGACTGATTTGAGAACAAGTTTCCTCCCATCCCCAGATGCTGTTTAACTGTATGCTTTGCTCTTAATACAGATTTTTTTGTAAAGTACATCTTAGTGTAGACTTTAGGGAGGATTTTGACATATGTACTAGATTTCATGTTTTTTATTTAAAAAATTACACTTCATTCAAAACCCTGCAAAAATCAGATTTTTAGATATTTTTTTTTCTATGTATATGTAACAAAAGCATGGGTTAGCTTAAACTGTGCGGTTTTGTTTCTGTGTGCTGTAGCTTTTGATCAGAATGTGTAGCGATAAAACCTTTCTGAGTTAATTCCCTTCCTGAATAATTTTTCCCCTTTCTCTTGTAGGTGCATTAGTTGGGTTTGGTTTTCTGTGCCTTCTGTTTTAAATTATTTCAAGATTTATTTTTTTTTCCAGATATTGCTATCTAATTGTATGGTATTAATGAAGGATGAATGAAAATAAAAGTTCATTCTACTCATTGTAATAACTCAAAGTATTGTCTCACTCTTTGCAAAAGATACGGGTAGCTCAATGCAGACTCAGTTTAAACATTTTATTTCTGCTGTAAGTTATTATAAATTACAGTTAGCGAATGTACCAAAAAAGTCCCGAGGGTACGCTCATCCTGCCAGGGTAACGTACCAGCTGTTTAACCAGTAATTCCAGCACTGAGAAGTGTTTCTAAAGCAGAGGTAAGATCTGTGCCTTATGGTACTTTGCTGCAAGCGGTGTTTCCTCTTTTTCCCTCAATGCCAGCTGGTACCAATCAACTGGAGGATGTTTCCACAGCATCGATTTGATGCAAGGAGACAGTCTTGTTGGAAACACCAGTTTTATGGCTGAAACTTGAGCCTCCTGGTAATCAGTTCCCATCTCCGTCTCCTGCAAGCAAGTATGCTCTATCTTTATACATCTGCAAAGCTGGAATGAGTCTAAAAGCAGTTTCTTAATGATTTGCAGTAAAGTTTCTTACTCCTTGCAGTAGTTAGTGGGTTATGAATAGATGAGTTCCTTTAAAGCAAAACCAAGCCTCTGTACAGAAATGCAGAAGAAACCAGCTGTGTCTGCCAGTAGGTTATTAGCTCTTGTACTGCTTGTAAGGTAAGAGTTAGACCATCAGGGTTTTGATTTACAGACAGATTAATTAATTCATTAATTCACACAACATCTGAAGGTGCTGTTGTGTGAGGTGCTGGACCTAGTTGTGTGTGCTGGACCTTTGTGAGAGGATCACCTTCCCCAAACAACCCCAGGGATCTCCAGTGAATAATGTAACCCTAACCCTACTTCACAGTGTGCCGGTGAAGTGAAGTCTGAAGATATTTCATCCGCCACTCTAAACTTACTTTTTAGAGTCAGGAACAACTGAGGGGAAAATTCAACATCACAAAATAATTAAAAATTCACTTTATTTGCAAATTCTGTAATAGATCTGGCATAGGTGTAATGAAAATCTTAAGACTGGTTCTCAGATACAATGTGACCCAGATAGTATCAGAAGCAAGTTTCTTTTGGTTAAGAAGCTTGACTATTTACTTGTAAGGTGATTTTAATGGATCATAAAAATTTGTTAATGAACTAAGGCAGCAGAGATCCTCATGAGTTAATGAGTATGCCAGGCAGGGCAGCAGTGGTAGCAAACATGGAGTTAAGGCCATGTGTGTGGCCCAGGAAGATGTAACACTAAGAAAGGCCAGTGAGCATCCTCATCCCAGTTGCCTCAGGCAAGCTTACTTACCTAAAAAGTGGGTCTTCCCTGATGCATAGAGTATGGAGAGACAGAAAATGATTTGCAATGGCCTCATCACACCTAACATAAATCTGTCCAGCTAATGAAGAGCAATTCTTAGATTACTTGTTGCCCAGAGGATGGAGAAAGCCTTAGACTTTATGCGTTGGGACAATTCAAATAATGTTATATGGATTAAAAAGCTTAATTCTAGCTAAATGTCCTTCTGTTGCCATATCACATGGATGGGTCCTCTGAATATTAGTAGTGCAACAGACCCAATTTCTGAGACAACTCAAAAGAAGCCTTAGAGTCCAGTCAAAGGTAAGCAGCCTCCTTGGCACCAGCCATGGCATTCACTGTGCCTAAAGATGTTTTAGAATGAGAAGGAATGTGTTTGGGTTTGTGGGTTGTTTCTGTTGTTGAACTATGCTGGTAAAGGCTGGCTGGAGAAATCTGTGGGTTGCAAGCACAGCCAAGCAGAAACAGCACGCTCCTCAGTAGGGAAAGCCAAGTTTGTTTTGCCAAAGGAGGAATAAGAGTCAACTGCTCCCATCACAGGAGGGGGAGGAATTGGGCAAGAGATAGAAGGAGGGAGGCTTTTCTGTGACTTAGGGGCAAATATTGCATCTAGGAGGGGCTGCCCCTCTTCAACCTCCTTTACAAGTAGTACTAGCTACCTTAAACACCTCAAACCCCTCCTGGACCTTTCCTACCCTGCCTTAGTTTTAGCAACCAGCTGTGGAGACTATGGCTTAGGTTCAGAGAGAAGAGGCTGTGATGTCGAAGCTGCTTTGCATCCTGCAGCAGCCTGCTGCGGTGGAGAGTATCAGCTTTGGCTACGCTGGAGCCAGCAATCGTGGTCTGTGGTGACTTCATCTCGGGTTTCTTGCAGGGAGGTGGGCTGCAGAGCAACCATCCCCATCTTTTAAGATACAGCTGCAAGGATTTACATAAACACACCAGGAGCAATCTCTAACTCTGGTCTCAGAGTTAGGCTTGCCTAATGGAACCGTAACAGACAGAATAACATCTGCTTCATCGAGCAGCTCTGCTTTACCCCCAGACCATAGTGTCTGGTGGTGTAAAACCACCACTGTTTCAGCAGCTTTGTTTGGCCTTACAGGGCTTTTCTGGCATACCAGTGTTGGTAATCATTAGAGGAACAGCTGAAGGAGAGGAGGCAAGTTTTACTAAAACACCTCTTACTTGATGCTTTTGCCTATTTCGTGGACTAATTGCATTCTCAGCAGCACATTTTCTCTGTGCCTTCAGATTGATAATAAACAGTGGTGTATGAGCACTAACTGGCAATGGAAATTAGAGGTGGATGTGTTCTCTTGCATTAACTAGTTTACTACTAGGCTGGACAAGATACATCACATAAGGGAGACGGTATCATAGGCAGTGAGAGAATTTAATTACAGTGATAAATTGAATGCTATGATGGGGTTTAGATGTAGCAGTGATATTAGTTACTTGTAGTGACTTCATTGCTTAGCGACCTCAGCACCAGGCAGTAAGACCCAAAATGCCTTTTTTCTGCCCCTAAAGCAGGCAGGTACTGAAAGCTTAACCAGGTGAGCTCAGGCATTGGACCATTTCCACAAGCCCTTTCTCAGTGAGCAGCTCCACTAAAGCCAAACAGAGCTGGGTTTGCAGTTTGGACCCATCCTTATACAATAACAAATGAAATACTGAATTAAGGAACCCATTTGGTATTTCTTTGATCTGGGACAAACCAAAGTGCTGGTGGCTTTGCTCCCAGGTTTTGCTATAAAGCGATTGTGGAAAGCTACTGAAGAGAAGCATTTTAATCAGATTAGAATAGATAAAGAGTATAACCCTGTGGTTATACAATTGAGCTTTCTAATCATATTAAACTTTAATACTGGCATCAGTGCCATATTGGAACAACAATCACAAAAAGCTACTAGCATAAAATATTACAGATCCTTAAACATATTACAAAATGTCATCCACTAAAGTTAAAAAATGTTATTGTGTTTGGGGAAATGTGCCAGCTAAAAAAAAAAAACAAAAACCCACAACCCTGGAGCCTGAAGTCCTGTGTACATGTGCAGATTAAATGCAGCACAGCAGAGGCAAGGCTTGACCTTTTTGTTTCTTCCTTTTTTATTAACTAAATTGCTTCTGCCACCACTATTACCCACCTTAGTCCTCATGCACTGAGGTGCTAAGTACACTTAGCTCTTTTTGCAATCAATTAAAGGGTCCCTCATTGTGGGACGCAGCAAGAGGTGGCTTCTCTTTCCTGGTGAAGCAGCCCTGGAAAGAAACAGCTTCAGCTCTGTCACACCTCTGCCATTGCAGCCACAGCTCAGCATTCTTCGGTGCTTAAAGCAGGAGAGGACTGGAGCCAAGAGCTGAAGGAAAGGGGCTCTTAATGCATGTCAAACACCTGATTTAAGTGGGTCTGTCTTCTGGCATCTATGTGTTTCCACCAATTTCAGTTTCCCCTGTGATTCAGGTCTGCAAGTACAAATAACCGCCCTGTTTGGAAATGGTGGCCCTGCACTGAAGCTCTGCCCATGACTGCAAGTCTTGCACTATGCCTTCAGGCTGCAGCAGCCTTGAATCTCAGCAGGCAGTCATGCTGTCCTTCCCCGAGTGAAATGGCCAAGCAATAAGTCAGAACCAAAGGCTCTGGTTCTTTCTTCTTCTTCCTGGAATTTCCTCTTCCCGCAAGCAGGCTGGAGATTCTACACAAGGTGTTTAAATTGAATGGGGTCAAGGTGGCAAGGACATTAAATTTAAACCACATGGTGTGAATGGGGCTGGAAGCTTAGTGTGGGGTGATGTCCATGAGGGCAGTAGGTATGGGCTAGGAGCCACCCTCATCCAAGGGTCCCAGGACAGCTGTCTGGCTGTGGTAGGTTCTCCTGTGCCCATGGAGTGAAATTTTGTTCTGCTGAATATTCTGCATCTCACAGAGTCTTTCTCATCCTTAGACTAAATAGCATTTACCCTTTCTTCACAAGTTTTCTGTTGGTTTTTCTGTGTGGTACCTGTTCCACTGCTGTGATGCTCAGCTGCTCCCCTATGACCCTTAAAGTGCTGCTTTGTCCAAGGCATCTTCCAGCCTGCTAATGCTTCCCACAGGCTCAGAGTGTCTCTGCTTCACCCTCTGATAGGCAGCATGCAGTCTGCCGCATAGGGAAGCCTCGGGGGTATTTTGAGCTTTCCTTCCCTGCTGGTATCGTTGACGCTGGGGGTGCAGCCTGGTGCTGGGACAACTGCTGGGTTTGCTGCTCCCCACCATGGGGGAAGCATCTGGGAGAGGTCCCCCACCTCCAGCACCCACCCCTGCACCCCACACACCCTCGGGCAGTGGGAGGGGACCACTCTCTGACAGCCTGGGAAGTTTGGTTCTTTGTGTTTCTTTGTGATTGACGCCCTGGTAATTATGCACCTTATGAAGATATGCGATGTAATCATACCCTTCTAAAAATGCCTTGGATTAAAAGCTTTTCCTGGGTCTTTAGGTGATGGGTCTGCAATTACAGAAAATGAACTGCATTTTAGCTTTCCACTGAAATTAATAACAGTGGTTCTCCAGTTGACTCCATGAGTAGTTAATGGAACAAACTGGATGATTCACTACAATATGGGTTTTACAGCTATTTGAGAGAGATTCTGTGTTTCAAATAGGAAAATAATTCACACGCTGCAAACCCATTTTGTTTGCATCTTTGTGAAATAATGGCTCCGTGTAGCTTTGAGATGTAACTGTTTATTGATAATGATTTCAGTGTGCTCTTCCATCCCTCATTGCACTTGGGGAAGAACTTTGGAAAAAGAAAAACAAGCCAAGGAATTAATGATCCAGAAAAGAGCTACAGCCTGGCCTGAGCTGCAAGAATGGGTTTTACCATAAACCTTGAAAAATATATTTCTGTCAGTTCATGCAGGGGCAGAACAGCAAATATTCAAAGACTTGTTGAATTTCGGTTACCCCATCTCCAACGTGCCTCAGTTAAACTCAGACTGTGATAATCAGCAAATTTTGGAGTGCTGCTGGTGGGTTGCAACTGATCTCAGGGAGAAAGCAGCCAGGCCCCCTCATACATCCCAGTTAACCTGCCCCACAGGCAGGGCCAGAAATAGCTCCTGTATCTTCCGCTGCACTTGCCTTCTTTCACAGCTCCTTGCCCACTACGTGGAGGTGAATCTAGGGCATCACTCTCCTGATGAGTGGAAAAGTGAGTGGTCTCTCTTTCCCTGGTGCTTTTTGCATATGAACTGGGCTGAGGATGGACCACAATCGAACTCTGTGCCTCCTACCGTAAAACCAGTCCCTCTGTTCCTCTACACTGGGGATGCTGGAAAGCCAGAGCAGGTTCAGACCATTTTCCCCGTGGAGCGCATGCCACCAGCCCTGCCCACTCCTTCAGTGCCACAGCTCACCCAAGAAAAGTTTCAACACCTTTGGCTCCCAGTCAGCAAGTCCACTCTCAGAGTAGCCATGAGTAGCTGCTCAAGACTTTTTTGTCAACGTTGTCTCCCATAACCAGGAAGATTTTCTTGGTGCTGGCCTTTGCACAGACAGATGCCAAACTGCATCATCCCCATTAGCTTGTGCTGCAGCTGCTTTTTTCCAGCACTGGCCACAGTGTTTCTGGAAACCTGTGACCCTGTGCCTTATTCCTCCATGAACATGTCCAGTGTCCACATTTTTATCTCCCATCCAGTGAACACCTTTACACTGTGAAGCTAATGCAGGTTGGATGCTGAGTGCCACCAGCAGCTCCCCAGTCCTGATTCATTTAGCAAGGTAAGAAGAGCCCTGGGCACACCCTCTCCTGCCTGAGAAGTCCTGTCCTTGCGCTGCACCCTGCAGAGTGCATGGTTGGTCCTTGCTCCCACACACTGTCTCCTGCTAGGGGCTGTTCATGTGCCAGTGCCAGTTTTACTGCCTTTCCCCTAGATGATAGTATCATCTGTGGAAGTTTTAGTACCTTCTCTGACATCGAAAAATAGTTGGTTTTTTAGGGCATATCTCTCAGCTGTCCAGAGCAATCTGAATTGCCATCTAAAGAAACTGTATTTCTCAAGGAGCTTCTTGAATGAAACACTTGCTCTTTTATTTGCTCTCCAAAGGCATCTGCCAGAAATCTAGTGAGACATCAATCATCGAAAAATATTTTTCATCAGCTGAGTCTCCTGGGACTCACACACTCACAGGAAAATATTCCCTCAGGCAACAGCCACGTACGTGGCTTCCTCTGGGTACTCTCTTGGAGGTTGGTGGGCAGCGATTTCCAACAACATGCTCTGAAAACCCTGGCCTGGGCCCAGAGCCACTTGTAACAGCAGTGCTTGCACAAGGATGGGTTTTGGTAGGATCCTGCTTCTCAGCCAGATTGGATATGGTCAAGAATGAAGGTATGTAATCGGTCAAAATCTCAGGACAGGGAAATTGTAGGTGATTTTCTAGCATATTTTACAGATAATATGTTTTTATTACTTATATATGTAGTATTACCCATATAACTAACTGTAACTACCTATACATTATAGGTAACAAATTATAGATACTTACCTAAAAGTTTTCAGCCTTTTGGGTGGTCCAGTGTGGGCAAGACTGAATTTCACTTGTTTGTTCTCCTTCCAGACTCGCAGCTCCTCAAGGCACAGCTCTGCTTCCTTACACAGCTGTAAATCAGTTTTAGCCAGGTTAAAAAGGAAAATGTTCATTTTTTCCTTTGCTTCTTTCAGTCCTAATTCACCTTTCCCTGACCTTTTATATAATATATAACTTTCCTAAAGTACCAGGACCTGGGAAGGACTGATGCCACCACCCTGGGCCAGAACTGCTGCTGCCAGCAACAGCCAGGATGGGTGGTTGAACCGCTGGTTAGGCTTTGATGGCATCCATCAGCTATGCTTCTGTCTACACTTATTTCATTTTATTTCTGTGTCTTACTGTTTTTGTTGGCAAGGAAAGTAGGGGGAGGGATTTTTTTTTCAGGAGTGAAGTCAATCGAGAAGCACTGCAGAAACATCTTTTGGCATGCTGCATGACTGCTGCTGCATGCCCATCTTCCATGAGGCAGAGGAAAACTTGTCCCAGTCTATTGAGCTCTAATGCATTTGTCTGGTTTTAGAAAATCATTTATTGCTAGAATTGGTTAATTCTATTAGCAAATAAATCAACTACATCCAGGTCTTTGTGTGTGTAACAGTCTCATGGGCTACATGACTATGCTGCACATGGATTATCAACAAGAGGTCTCTGTAACGGCTTGACTTTGCCTTGTGTTCTGTTAGCACAAGAAGCCACAGCTCCTCAGCTATTGCTGTTAGTCATGGTTGGAGCATTCAAGTACCTGTTCTTTGCAATGCAATTAAACCAAATACTTGCTTTCTTATCAAACTTCTAAACAGAGACCCAGAGCAAATCAACATTTTACACATGTGTCTGAAAGCCCTGAAAGGAGAGGTTTTAATGGCAACGCTGCCGTTCCCCTGCTCAGAGCCACTCTGACAGCTGGCTCCACTACCACGACACGGCCTGATGCTGGTGGCCTCACAGGAAACATCAGCTGCCAGGAGCAGACAGGGTCTCCCCAGCACCAGCCACAGCTTCCTCTCAGGGACTCCAGGTAAAGTCAAAGGGAGGGAAGATGTGAGGGCTGTGGATCATTCTTCAGTTATTGTTTTACAAATGAATAGCCCGATGGACATCTTCCTTGGTTTAGGGTAAATATTTTATCAGCTGTACCCTTCAGATGCTGCATTGCTTTCCCATTGTCTCCAATTCAGAGCAATTTTTTTACTAGTCATATGGATTGCGATGCTGAAATGAAAAACCTATCAAATATCACAAGGGTGGAAGGCTGAACACAGAGATGCCTCTTTGCGATGCAAATTTCCCCTTCATTTAGCATGATTTTTCATTGTCAAACAGAAAAAAGCTAACCAGGGAGCAAGGAGTAAACCTGGCATGTTGTGACAGACACTTGCGAACAACAAATAAAATGTGCTGTTTCCAGCTTCAGCCAGGTGTGTCTGACTGTCACTCAGTGAGTCTTTGGAAGCTTTGAATATCAGATATTTTAATTATAAATGCTCAGTCAAGTCAATATATATCTCAGTACAGGAGCAGTGACAGACAAAAAGGATTTTCTTAAAATTCAGCAAGCACAGTGACATCCCTAGAATTTAAAAATAAGACATCTCTTTTTTTTTTTTTTAAAAAAAAAAAAAAAAAAAAAAGAAAGAAAAAAAGATATAAAACTCATATATACAAAACAGGAAGAGCAAAATAGACCTTTGGGGAGACTTCAGCCCAAACTTGGAAAGAAACATAAGCTTTGGAAGTCTGGAAAGACTTGGCAGTGTGTAATTACATTGCGCTTTCATACCTTGAAGTAAAACAGCTGTAGCTGTGTAACATTTGAACTACCTGTGACCTTCACAATGTAGGAGAACTTTACCAGATGGGCATCTCTCCCACTGATGGGCTGGATGTGAGGCATGAAGATAGAGATGCTCTGCCCAGGCACAGATATCTGTCATGTTGATACCTAAAGTTTATACCTGGGAGCTTGGGCTCCCTTTCTCCTTAATGGAGAGAAATGGGCACTTTTAGGTGCTGTTCATCTCATCGTAATGTAGTTGTCTAAAATAAATCAGATGACTCACCCTGTGGGCATAGCGTGCTTTTTTTTTTTCCCTATCTTGAAAGGGAGAGAGGATGAGCAGCTGAGGTACCAGCTTTCACACAATACTGTCTAAAGGTAGGTGAGATGAATCCCACTGTAAACACGGGGAGGAGTTTTCCAAATAAATCAGATGTAAAGCCCGTGAGAGAGGCTGGTTTTGAGAACAGTCAAGAAAATTTAAGCAACTAAGAAGATTTCAGCTGCCTTCCTGGGATGCAAGTGACATCAGACAACATTAAGCGCCCGTGGTAAAACATAAAAATGGGGCACCCAAGGGACTCCCAAGGGGCGGGGTACTCAGAGAGGTCCATGCTAGGGAAGCCATTGCCTCAAGCCACCTCCTGTAAGGTGCTCCTAGGTTGGAAATTATGTATCTCAGACAAAACCCAGCTCAAAATTTGTGGTCTGGGGGCTGTCAGGGAAGCATAACCTCTTTAGAGGTAACATATGGTAACTCAGGAATGAGCCACCCCCACAAGCACCTGCGCCCTTGCTGGCTGCTGATGTCAGCTGCAGGAAGCTGGGCAACAATGCCAGCTGGCATTAGGGCACACACGTTTGGGGTTCCCAGTCTTGCAGAGGGAAAAAATGCCCATCCAGCTCATTGGCAGCTGTGGAGAGGGCCCATCTCAGCCAACTGCACTCACACAGGGGCTGAGCATCTCCTCTAATCATGCCTCCATGAACAGCAGGGATGCTGGGAAGGTGATCCCTCCACATACTTAGATGTTTGCCAAAGCAAGGGCTGCACCAGCCCTGGAGGATTTTGTGCCGCCTGACTGACACGGGGATTAGCTGAGGGCCCCACTGTGTGGCTAAATCTGGGTGAGGGGGTCCCATCTCACACCATCAGAACCCAGTGGCAGTGCTGGGATGTGGACTTTTATGTCAGGCATAAGCAGTGGCTGATTTTAAGGACAAGTTTAAAATAACGCATTGTTTTGACTATGATGTTAATTTGTGGTCTCTCAGAGCTGCATGTTGCCTGATACACCCAAACTGAAGAAATATCAGCTCCCATCTGGGAGATATCTAAAAGCTGTCTAGACATGGTCCTGGCCAACCGGCTTGTGGCCCTGCTTGTGCAGGGGGTTGGACAAAATGACCTTCAGAGGTCCCTTCCCTGTGATTCTGTGAAATCTAAAAATAATGTAAAAATAACACGGAAATGAAGAATGTTCTCAGTAAAGCTTTTCCTGAAAGATTACTCTGGGATTTTATGAAATGTCAATTTTTCAAAAATACTTTCATCATTCAGGAGCGCTTTCTCTTTGAGGTTTCATCAAAACAACATGCTTTGGTGGAAGCATTCACAACGACCTGCCAAGATCTACGGCTCACCAAGTGCTTTCCAGCAGAAAGAGGGTGCTTGCAGTGTCATCCCTCTCCCACCTGGCTGAACAGGGGCTCACCACCATCACCTCCATTAGTCACCAGTGAGGCACCACCTGGGCATCCTCTCCCAGAGCAAAGCCCCTCTCCCCTCCTGGCTTGCCCCTGCTCCCCTGCCACATGACAGGGACATGGTCATGGTGCCAGGCATCCCTCCAGTCACCCCATGGCACGTGTCTTGCTGCTTCTGCTTTGGTTTTCCTTTATGCTACATACATGCTGGCAAGATATAGACAGTGAAACCTCATCCCCTTCCATTGCTCTGCATCTCTGCACCTGGAGAGGAAGAGGATGCTGAAGTTGGTTAGATACAAAAGTAGTAAGAAAGAAAAGAAGAAGGCAGCAAAGTAATTTTTCCCTGATGGAAAGCTCTCCTGTTTGTTCAGATCATTACCGTATCAGCAAACCCACATAAAAGTACCGTTAGCATTAATACTTTCCCAAGACTAATTAGGTTTAAATTGGGCAGAAAATATTGTGCAAATAACTAGTCAAGCATAAAATCCTTGGTGAAGTTTAAACAGGAGTGGCAGAAAACAGGGAAAATAGTTTTTATTAATGCATTTACACCTTCTTAGAATTTCCCTGAATTGTGTTTTACCTTGGCTATAAAAATGAAAACATTTAAATTTCTTTAAAATTACATTTGACTTAATTACAGCCAATCGCTAATACCAGCAAACAACCCATTTTGCCTACTTTCCAGCATAAATAGCCACCAGCCTCATCATTTCATAAAGAGTTGTTTTTCTACATGATGTTCTCTATGTGCAGAATGTTAATAGCTACTATAGCTGAATATGAATAGGCTTTGTAGCTCCACTTGAAATATAGAAAAATGGCCCAGACATTAAAAAAGATAAAAGGGAAAAGGGCAGTAATGAATTTAGAGGAAAATGAACATTAATGGTACTAGCATTACCTCATGTTCCACATAACAAATTATTGGAAATCTGTCAAGCACACCAAATTATCTACTCATCTGCTGTTGTGGGGCCCTTTGGAGCCATCCAAAACCAGCAAAAGCAAGACAATTTAAGCTAATTTTACTATTTATAACAATAGAACAGACCATTAAGATAAATTAATGTCATTATCAAGTTTCTATGAAAATGACAAATACCGCTATTTCAAGCAGCTTTAGAAGCTGTTGACTATAATGAAATCTGCTGTACAGGTACTAAAAAGAAACACTCCAAGTAATTATTTTCTAGTAGCTTGTTTGTTTCCTTCACATTCATTTACTTTCACCACAATTAGTTCTGTACACAATATATGGTAACTAAACAGTCAACACTACGCAGCATTAGGACTAATTGGGCAATTACGATGCAGTTTTCAGCCTTTTAGGTCCTAAAGAGAGCTAGGAGTAAACATTTTAGAGGCAACAATAGCAGCACCGCGTCGATTTGCAGGGTTGGAGTTTGAAGGAATACAAAGCAATGCGAGAAATAAAGCCAGGTAAAATGCTTTACACAAAACAGCCCGAAATGAGATGGTTTATTAAATGATCTAATTGCTGAGGCACCAAGCGTGGGGCTGGACACAGAAGCCGACAGAAGCCAGCCGGGGCTGGGATTTTGGAGCAGGCGGGCTCCCGGGACGGCTGCGGTGCTCGGGGCAAGCGCAATGTCGGGTCAGTGCTGGCAGCCTCTGGCCTCGGCAGGGATGGGAAAATACGCGTGCTGAAAAGATTTATGCATATTCTTTCAAAACTTCTTTGGCATTGTAACTCCCGGTGTTTCAGATGTACTGTCCCATTCCTTCCTGACCCCCAGCACTGCTGTTGTTACACAACAAACTGTGCAAAAAACCACCCCTTTTCTTACTGCCAGTCTCGGCTTTTTGCTTTGGGGGGTAAAGAAAACAGAAACTCCTGGTCTTCCTCTCTACCACTCATGATTTACTAGACATGGCTGGGAAGAATACACACATACTGCAAACGCAGCACGAATGTGGCTCAATAAGTGAATAAATTCCAGCCGAAGAGTCTATGTTCAGCTGCATTAACCAAGCGCTATGGAGGCAGCCATAGAAAGCTAGGTGGAGATGTCACGCTTTCCCAGGCCAGCCTGCAGGCGTTTTTTCCCCCAGCAGCTCCCTCACACAAGAGGAAGACAAGGGAGCTTAGCATTCCTCTTTGAACTCCTTTTTGCTTTCCCCATTTCTGTAGCTGCCAAGCTTTTATCCGCTCTGCGTGTGCCATTTCATGCCAGCGACATAATGAAATAATTTGCATATTTGCACATAATTTCCACGCAGCCATCTCCAACTTTAAAGTCCCTGTACGGCTGCGGTGTGGGGATGAGTGTGGGATGCAGGAAGAGCTCACTGCTGTGATGCCGGAGGAGCAGCAAAGCAAAGCTCTGCCTGCATCCTCCATCCAGGAGCCTCCTCCTTGCCTGGAACGCAGCTAAGGGGTTGAGCTGGGGGGTCCCCAAATTGCCGTGGTGGAAGCCACAATCGTTTCACTCAGCTCCCTGCCAGAAGGCTAATGCTCAGCAGGGCGAGGGCAGACTGTGCATGGTGACAACCCATGATGGTGAACTCCCAAGAGCCTGGGGATAGGGCCCCCTGCTCCTGGGGTCACAAGGTGGTCTCCAGCCCAGGGACAGGTGAGGAAGGTACCAAACCCAGCCGCTGATACAAAGACTGGTCCTTTCTCTTCTTCCTCCTGGCCAATGCCTGTCCTGCATCTGGCAACGCCACCGTGGCACATTAGTATCTTAGTCTGGGTGCCGATCAGTTCTGTACTAATGATAATGAAAGGCAATTAGTCTCTAAAAGCATTATCACAACATTCATTGCATTTATGACATTTTATTAGTACTATCAGTCAGGGATTTTATGAAGCAGAGGTTTGCTTTTTCCTTAATTAGACATTTATGAGAGAATATCAAATCTGACAATCCATTTAGGAATTTATTACAGAATAAAGAGACTCCAGCTGAAATTCAGCTTTGGTTTATATGCTTGGCTTTGCACTGAATTAATAGGAGCTGCATTTATTTGCACCAGTGCAAATTTCACTCAATGTCCTTGTGGTGGATTATGTATCCATCAATTTAGGGAAGGCTGAACTGTCCACCCTGCTCACAGCTGATTCCAAAGGTTGGAGATGCTCAGGCTGTGTGGGGATGCACGGACAAGAGCAAAGGTCCCATGAGCTCTTGCATCAAGATGTTTTTAATGGGTTTTTACAGTAACGTCCTAAATTACCTCCTTCGGCACTCCGAGCAGGGGCCAGATGTATGAAATGTTGGAGCTACTGAGGCAATTATTAAGGCTCCCAAGACAGATGTAAACTCCAGCCAGGTGAGTGTGCCAAGCCAGGTTACACTGTCCCATCTGGGCTGCAGCAATTTTCCAACACTGTTCATGGAAGGTGAGACACTGTGGCTAGGCTGGGTCTGTGTCCCTGCCAGTGCCTAAAAGCTTGCCCAGGAGTAGCTGGAGCCCAGCAAATAGCACACGGCAGGGACTCGATGAGCTCAGTCACTCAGATCTATGCCTGAGCCCTTGGGACCTTCACTTTGGTTTCTGCCTCATTCCGTCTTTGGCCCTTGTGTATTGTCCCTCATTTTCCATTATCTGGCCAGATTCTTGAATCGCTCCATCTCTAAAAGATGCTAAAAGGAATTTCTTAGATACTATTTTTAAAATTTCACACCTGAAAGGAGTGACGAGCTGGCTGTTGACCCCTCAGCAAGCAGCTGTCAGCAGCACCAGAGCACTCGGCAAGCACATGCAGGATGGGGTGCCTTCACCGGGAGTCCGCAGGGTCTGGCGGTCTCCTTGGTGGCCAGGAGAGCAGCACCTTTCCAGGTGGCCTAGAGACCGGTGGAAGGCACAGGACAGCTGTGTACTGTAAGGTGGACTTCTCAGTCTGCTAGGCCCTACAAACAAAAGGCTTTTGAATCCCAGAGCCAGATGTGGAACTGTAGGAAAGAGAGCAGGACAGCAGAGCTGTGTCCAAGGAGGGACGAGGAATTCAAGGGGTAAAGTGGGAAAACATGTCCCTTCGGTAACTAAAGGGCTCTTGTGATCCCTGCATATCCAACCAGGGCTGAAAGGGGTGTTTTAACAGTGGACATTGATGACTCTAGCACTGTATCTACTTCTGGCCTCTGCAGTTTTGGAAGGTGTTCAATGTTTAAGAAGTTTCCACAGAAAACCAATTTCAAGACTTGGAAAAAACACTGCTGTGAAAAACTTGAAGAGCTTATAAAGGATATTGAGAGCTGACCTTGCAACAATTTGTATGAACTTGTTCAGAAAGAAAACAGGAGTTGCAAAGGGAGTGTATGATATACAGAAGAAAGCCATAGCAAGAACTAAGGAATGAAGCTGCAGCCACACAAATTCAGCTTGGAGGTGGAGCGCAGACCTCCACCAGCCAGGGTGCTTAACCATTAACTCTCAGTGCCAAAGGCAAGAGCGATCGCCAGCTCAAGGCCAGATGCCTGTATTCCCACACAAGTAATTGGTCTCCAGACAGAGAGAGGTAAGCAAATGAAATGTAATAGCCTGTGATAGACAGGCAGTCTGCCCAGGCGATTTGAGGTTCCGTTCTGCCCTTAAATACTGCGAATTTATGAGAAAGATCTGCAGGCTGAAGAACTAGGTCAGCAGGGAGCTCACCTGGGCATGAGCCTAAGATACACTCCAGAAAGGATTGTGATGGAGAAAATGCTTAAATAGCACAACTGTAGCACGTTTTCTGATTTTTCCAGACTTTTGGCTCTGTAAATAAAATACACCCTGGGAAATTTCTGAGAAACTAGGATTTTTTGTGAGGTCCTCTGTGTGCACTGGAGTATGGTGGAGGCAGGAAGGGAGATTTATCATGGGAGCCAGCTACATCCTAAATAACACCTCTGCTTGTTCCACTATAAACAGATGAAACCCCACACATAGCCACACTTCCCTTTGTCTCTGGTAACAGCTCGAGGAGAGCTCCAGCTTTGGCAGACACGGACACTGCACCTGCCCTTGGTGCAGAACAGCAGAGCCAGCCAGAAAACGTCAGCGCTCACCAGGCAACCAGCCCCATGTCTAGCACCTCAGCTGCTCTGCCACCGGCCTGACTCCTGGTGGATCCCAATGGATGCTGCTTAGCATTTACTGTATGTAATAGCAATAAAAATTAACACTGTTTTTGCAAGAAGAGACCCAAGTAAGGACAGGAATGTGCTTTTTAGATCCTTCATCCGGTCTCTTGCCAAAACTGCTTTTATCTGTGTACATGTGTTAAGAAAAGAGGCAGACACACACAGAGACAGTGGAAAAGCTGCAGGCATGCTGGTGAGGGTATAAAGATAGAACAGAGCTTTTTCTCATTTCTTCATGCTTTAGCAGGAGAGGCAGGGCAGCAACATCATCATGGCTGGCTTTCCTCTGCTGCCCCAGTTCACCTGGTGGGTCCCTTTGACATGATACACAGCACAGAAAATTGTGATCAGATTTCCTGTCGATCAGGCTGATGCTTTGCAAAAGCTCCTGGCCTGAATAACCCAGAAAACCCAATGGTCACTGGTTTAGTTTGTTCTGGACTCTTCAGAGTTTGAGTTTGTTTTTCCTCTACATCCCAGAAGCACAACCTGGGTAGTAATGAAGAAATCCTCTCCTCCCACCCCCATAAGTATTTTTCCTTTCCCCCTGCTTACAGAGAGTGTGTTAAGCCCTGATGTAAGCATGCTAAGATCAGGGCAATGAGACTGTCTCAAAAGTCTGCAAGAAGCCTGGCACAAGCCACTCTGAGGTGTGGGCTAGCACAGTAATTTAAGCAGCAGTAAACCAAAATCCAAAGAGATCAATGTGCAGCTCACTGAAAATGGGAGTTTGTGAGCACAGAGACAATACATTAGTGTACTAGCAAACCAAACAACACCAAATTGATCCTATTACATAGCAAATGTCAGATGAATTTAATCAAATCTCTCCATTTTAAGAAATGGATGGATTTTCAAGGACTTTTCCACTCAAAGAGCACAGACAGCAGGAACCTGGTGCAGAGCTGACAACCAGCTTCACTGCAGCACTCAGCGACCTGCAGATACAATGCTAATAGCTGCTTATTACATCTTTCTCCAGGCTGGATGAAGAGACACAGCCTCTTTCCCAGGAAAAAGATCTACAGCACAGGGTGTGCCAGGTTGTACTAATGGAAGAGCCGTAGCCTTCTTAATTCTCTCTAAGCATCTCTCCTTCCTCCAGAAGAAATCCAGCACCACTCCCTTCTGAAGATGGACAAAAGTGTGTTCCCTTCCACAGCAGCAACTAAAAATAAGTTGCCCCCAGGTGAACAGATTGCCTGCCAGTTATTACTGTCCCTGCACTGATGGACCTTTTTAACCCCAGCAATGCTTCCTGCTCTCTGCAGTCTTCCCCAGAGAAGCCTCCGGAGAAGGCTGCAGTCCACATTTGCTGCCCCTGTGAGTAGGTGTCCTTGGAAAGACTTTGCCATGGAGCATATTTTGTGCCTGATGGATGACAGCAGGTTGTCTTTTCCTTTTAACCCTGTGCGCACAGGCAGTGATGGGCTGTCTGAGCCTCCCTCCAGTGCCCTGTTATGATGTACAGCTTCTGTTCCCTTGATGGCCAAGCCATGCCCAGGATGTCCCAGCACTTCACCCATGTTAGATGCCACTGGGGTTCTGCTGCCCTCAGGGCTGGGGGATGCTTTCTGAAGGATCGTACTTTGTCCATCTGGGTGTTCTTGGCCTGAGAGAGGTCTGGGGGAGGACACACTCTACCTGCACAATTTTCAGCCAGCTTGGAACAAACCACTTGAAACTGAGAATTTGCTCAGAGTCTTGGGGCACAGCTGAGTGCTATGGGGATGGTATGACTTGCTTCAGCAGGTTAAGGAAAGGAACTGGAGCAAAAGTTGTCTAATGGTCCAGATTTCCGATTTACCTGCATGTGGGGAGAGAAGCAGCTCCTGTCATGCCAGAGGGGAACCCAAACTGCCTGCCCCAGGGGTGCAGGAAGGACCTGCTAGTCCCTACCCCTGCAGAGCCCTCCCCCCCCCCAGGACAGTCACCTCACCAAGACAAGGCAGTCACGGGCTGTCAACTTCCACACCTTATCTGTCACGTGAGCCCTGGGGAGGGCAGGAACATTGACTTAGTTTGGCCCACAGTGAGGAGGGGAAAGGTGCAAACACATGGAGAGATGACATGGAAACCTGCTAAGCAACAGGATATCTTGTGCCTCATATCCTGGAAATGGCTTTTAGCTGGAGACTAGACGGAAAGGTGTTAAAACAACCACATCCATGTGCCACCGTGGTATTTAACTGTGCGTTTTAGCACAAAACAGCAGTGGAGTCTATATGAGGGACACAAGTACATGGACGTGGAGAGTCTCAGATGTCAGGAGCAGCCACTGACTCTGCTGCCTGTGTGTTTGGGCTCTTCCTTGGGCTCCAGGGTAGTGATGAGGACACACAGACACCATAGCAATATCATGAGTGCAAACATTCATGATACCAAACAGTTGGGCCCTTGGGCTATGGCAGTCTCAGCAACACCTGCCCAGGCCACCCCTGTTCTCCTCAGGAGATAGGCTCTGCTTTGTGCTGTGCTAGGTTAGTCAGGAGACAAAGTAAGCTCTCCGCCCCCACCCACAGCTACCTGAAATACTTCTGCAATATCTGCGTGGAACTGCTATGGTACCAAGGCACATTTCTTGGTCCTGCTGGAGCTTGACTGTGTCATCTATCCCAACAACTGCAAAGTCAACACCACCTCTAAGGGTGCTACCACCAGCCAGCTGATGATGAATATCTGCCCATGCATGGGCATCACCAGAGTGACAGTGAGGCAGTGCTGTGTGAGGGATCATGGTGTCTGCATGTGGGATATGTGGTATGACCATGGCAGACGTGGAAGGCATAGAGTCTGGTTCTTGGGCTGTATACTTTTCAAATATGTTTGTATTATGTACATTTCTACATTGCCAAGACAGTCAATCCGTATTTCCTTCCAACTCCATCTTCAGCATTTGCTTCTGCTTCCAGTCTGCCCACCAGTTGTGCCAGTCATTTGTGTAACACAGGGTGACCAGGGCCACTGTACTTACTTGGACACAAAGTAACCTGCCATTTGGCAAAGTCTTTTTTCAGCTGTACGACTCAGCAGTCACAAAACTGCTCACGTCAGTATAGCACAGGTGGTAGCATGGTAGGTAGGAATGACAGGGCAGGGAAAGGAGATGAGAGCAGTAACTGATGGAGAACTGTCTCCACATGAGACTGGGGCTTTGTGGGAAGCAGCAATGCATCTCTGTCCCCTCACTCCTGCAGCCTTTTCTTTTGCCCACTTGGTACCGTGTTACACCTTGGCTCTGAAGCAACCATTTTGCAGCTACATTTTGACCGAAGTCAGGGCTCTTGGCCTCATGTCTAAAAAAACCTGCAACATATTTATTTTTAAACCAGATCAGTTTTTCAGTCATGATTCACAGCACAGATGTAGGTCTTGCACAGTTCAATGGGTGGTATGCCATAGCATGGGCTGGAAGAAGAGAAATACAGTTTACAGCAGCTGCTGAGACTGCTTCATATGGTAACACCATTGAGCAGTGCATGTCAGGAACAAAGTGGGATGTGTGTGTGTTCACAAAAGACTTCACAACAATAACATTTTTCAACCCCCCTTTAAGCTTAGATGTTGAACTGCTAATGATGGAGTATAAAATAAATAATAAATATTAAAGGAGTTTGTGTTTCTTTTACAATTAGTAAAAAGACAAAGGACATATGCAATGTACATTGTCATACTTCCCTGTGTGATGGAGACTGAAGAGATAATAATGGAATATAAACTGTTTTGTGATGTTGTTGTCCATGACCTTTATCTTAAATAAATAAATAAAATAGAAATAATAAATTATAAATAAATAATAAAACAAGTGCTGTAAATTAAATTCTGAAAATTATCACCAGTTATTTGAAGAACATAAGGAATACTTATATAGATATTTTTAACCCCTGAGACCACAGATCTTTTAAGTCTGAGCAAAGCTTTGAGTTTAGAGGAAAGTGGTGGGCCCCCAGTGAGAAGTAAGATGGGGGTGAATTCTGTACAGCTGCTCAAGTTTGGCTCAGGGTCTTGCACTGAGTGCAGTGGAATTATTGCCAAGGTGCCTTCACAGGGAGTAGTGAGAGATTCGGAGAAGAGCTGACACTCTCTCCTCAATGGGCCTGTCTGTGCCCTTTTCAGTTGAGAAATAAATCCATTACCAGGTGTGTCAGGGTGATGAACTACACCCCAGAGCCCCAGTTCCACCTGGGGAGTTCACTGCACTCTCCAGACAGAGCAGTTCATACATTACCTTTGCTGCTGGCCTGAAGGACACAAGCAAGTCATGAGTAAATCACTAAATGACAGCTTGAATTAAACAGTGATTTCCTTTTTTATAGCCCTTTAATAACAAACTATCTCTAATTATAAGTGACAATTAATATCAGATTTGTCTGGGAGAAAGATAATTTGTTATCTAAAAGGAGGGACATGAAATGATTTCATACAGAGGTGCTGCTCAAAGACATGATTTGGGTTGCACATGGGGACCATCACAGAAGGTTAGACCAACACTATCGTTGGCCAGGACAGTTACAGGACAACTTGACAAATAAAATATCCAGAGTTGCAACTGCTGTGGATGGAGGTTTGGCACTTTGCACCGACTACTGGAATGCATGATTTAAAACCTGATCCTTAGGTTCCTTAGGGCATTGTCCAGTCAGGGTCTGAAGTGCTACAAGGACTGAAATTCCCTGGCTGACTGGAAGAACACCCTGGTTCCATGGAGCATCTTTTCACCCAAAGAGTTGACTCATATTTCATTTCTCGCTTGCATCTTACCTCCAGGTATGAGTAGGAGCTTTGCTTCACCTACCTTTGTAAGTATTTTTTCCTCTGTGCACAAGGAACTTTGTGCTGTTACTCTTTTTTTGGTCCTTCTTCCCCCTCCTTCTTTTTTCCAAAAAGCTCTCACTTGGGTCCCTCATGAACGCTCTTACAGAAATGGAGCTGTCATGAAAAATCCTCCTATGAGGATTAATAACTAATCTAAAGTGGTTAAAAGATGTGAAACAAAAGGTGGAAAAGATGAGGCAGTTTTTCACAGTGAAGGAGATAACTGCTGGGGAGCTGTTCTGGCCAACATTTTCATAAGTGATTTGGACAAGGGGTGAATAGTAAGGTGACAAAGTTTGCTGATGTTGCAAAATTGTCTGGGAGTAACAATGACAACTGGCTACAAAGAGAGGCAGATGGATTTTATGCTGTGGAGTGACTTTGAGGATAAAATGGACAATGAAATCCAACATTAATAAATGCTAAGTAATGTGCATGGGGGAAAACAATCCTGACTATGTATGCTCAGTGATTGGCTCTAAATTAGCTATTATCACCAGGGAAGAGATCTTTGAATAGCTCTCTGAAATACCAGCTCATTACTCAGTGGTGGTCAAGAAGGTAAATATGATGTCAGGAGTTATTAGGAAAAGAACAGAGACCAAAATAGAAAACACTATTATGCCATAGTATGGATGTACTCAGACAATGAATACTGTATACAGTTCTCATCTCCCTAACTTAAAAGCATGTGCTAGAACTGACAAACAATGAGATAAGGATACTAAAGGCATGGAATTATTTTTATGAGAAGTGACTGCAAATATGAGGGCACTGAAGTTTACTGAAAGAATGAAGATGGTGATATGTTAAATTATGAATGACATTGAAAAAACAAAATGGGATGGCTATTTGCTATTTCTCTAAGAATAAAGTTTTAAAAGAAAGAAAAATACTATTTTACTTAAATTTTGGAAATGGTTGTCACAAGATATGACCTACATAAAGGCACAGGTCAGTTGTAAAAGGGATTAGATACAAACAGTATAAGAAAAAAATCAAGTGCCATTACAAAGATGGCAACACAACCTCTATCTCAAGAAAATGGAAATATATGTTTCCACAAGCATATAAACAGGAATGGATATATATGTATAAATATGCATGCACACAAACACAGCTATTTCTAAGCCAGAAGGGTACACTAAGGAAGAATCTCTACTTACTCTGTCCTTACATCCTTCTGTAAGCATCCACCACTAGTCACTGTCAGGGACCAGTCTCTCCCAAGACCCATTCATATGCCCCTCCCTTCCTTTAGGGATCAGTCACAGGTGTCCAGCACTGTCCCTTGGGTTTTTGCAGTTGATTTTTCACATGCAACTGGTACCTGGCACTGAGGCACTGGCAGCTGGCTTGAGTGTTCAGAATGAGAAGGTGCATTTCTATGTGACCACCTCTGTTCAAAGAACAGCATCTGTGCATAAATAAGAAATGCACATTAAAAAAGTAATCCACCTTTTACTTGGCTGATTACTCTGCCAGAAGGAAACTAGCTTGCAAAATCCTGAAATCTGGGATCTGACAGGCAAGAACATTGGTTTTCTGTCCTCATATTAAGATTGGGAATGTTGTATGACATTAAGTTAATAAATACCATGTTTACAGAGGAGCTTGGACCATATGAACTAGCAAACATCAGGAGGGCCTGGGTTTCCTTGGACCTGCAAGGGCAGGATTGCTGCTTGCCATCAAATGTTTTAATGTATGTCACACTCCTTAGCCTGTGTTATAACCAAAGTGAGGGTCCTGCTGCTATTTTTTCCTTTTATGATACAGAATAAACCTTGTGACTGATGGAAGGTGCAGGCTGACAGGAAAAACATGTGACTGCTCTAATGACACTGCACATTCATTTCTTTCTCATGATTTAATGGACAGGTCTGGAAAAGGTGAACATATAAAAGGACATCACATTTCCAAATTGTAGAGAAATGAATAATGCATTGGGAAGCAAACATAGGCATTATTTCTCTTCTAATCAGTATCTGTGGTGGGTTGACCCTGGCTGGATGCCAGGTGTCCACCAAAGCTGCTCTGACACTCCCCTCCTCAGCTGGACAGGATAGAGAAAATACAATGAGACTCATGGGTTGAGATAAGGACAGGGAGATATCACTCAGCAATTACCATCACAGGCAAAACAGACTCAACTCCAAGAAAATTTATTACCAATCAAATCAGAGTAGGATAATGAGAAATAAAAACAAATCTTAAAACCACCACACACACATACCCCCTTCCTCCTCTTCCCAGGCTTCACTTTACTCCTGATTTTTCTACCTCTTTCCCCAAGCTGTGCAGGACAATGGGGAATGGGGGTTGCAGTCAGTTCATCACACACTGTCTCTGCTGCTCCTTCCTCCTCAGGGGGACTCATCACACTCCTCCCCTGCTCCAGCACGGGGTCCCTCCCACAGGTGACAGTCCCCCTTGAACTTTTCCAACATGAGTCCTTCCCACAGGCTGCAGCTCTTCATGAACTCCTCCAGCGTGGGTCCCTCCCACAGGGTGCAGTCCCTCAGGAACAGGCTGCTCCAGCGTGGGTCCCCCATGGGGTCACAAGTCCTGCCAGCAAACCTGCTCCAGCGTGGGCTCCTCTCTCCATGGGGCCACAGGTGCTGCCAGGAGCCTGCTCCATTATATGGGCTCACCACGGGGTCACAGCCTCCTTCAGACATCCACCTGCTCCAGTGTGCGGTCCTCCCCGGGCTGCAGATGGGCATCTGCTCCACCATTAACCTCTGTGGGCTGCAGGGGCACCGCTGCCTCACCATGGGCTGCCCACGGGCTGCAGGGGAATCTCTGCTCTGGCACCTGGGGCATCTCCAGCCCCTCCTTCTTCACTGACCCTGGTGGCCACAAGGTTGTTGCTCTCACATATTCCCACTCCTCTCTTCTGGCTGCAGTATCCATTGCACAGGTCTTTTTCCCCCTTTCTTAAATATGTCATCCCAAAAGTTCTACCACCATCACTGATGGGCTCAGCCTTGGCCAGCAGCACATCCATCTTGGAGCTGGCTGGCATTGGTTGACAGACATAGGAGAAGCTTCTAGCAGGTCCTCAGAGAAGCCACCCCTGTAGCCCCCACGCTATCAAAACCTGGCCATGCAAACCCAATACAGTATCATGAAGCATATTAGAAATTAACCACTTCCCTCAGACACTTACTGTATGAAGTAGCTCTAGTCTGAACCTATAGCAGGGTGGACAGTGCCATCTGCATTTAGAAAATTACCTATATATTTATTAAAGTGAAATTCACCCATTAATTAATCCTGACAGTGTCTTCCTTGGAAACTCTCATTAGCACAGGAGCTAGTTATTACAACTAGCAGCCCTAGGGAGTGTGTGTATGTGCTGGGTGGGGAGGAGAAAAGGTTATTCTAGCTTAATAATGGAAAGGATACTTCATTCTTACATTTACATTGAAGTCAAACTGACAAAGTCAGAATAATTTTGGAATGAGATAAACCTGCCATTTTATTTTCCTTCCACACTGGAATCTTTGCTGCAGAAGGAAAAATATATTAAAAACATGACAGAAATCTTCTGAAGCTGATAAACCAGAAGGAATGAGACATTCTTCTAGTTAACCACTCCTACCTAACTCTGTGATGTTAAGGGTATTTTGACCCAGAATAAGGAAACGGCATTTGTGTAGCAATACTATTTCAGTTCCTTTTTACAGCTCTCCTTGATCAGGACATTTTTCTACCTGCTTGTATGACAGCAGCACCTAGAGACCCTGGCTGGACAGGAAGACTCAGATGCACCACAGAGTTATCTTGACCTGCCTGGCTTCTCCGGTGAGGTGATCCAGGGGTGATGCGGTAAGCTCTTGGTGTGCCAAAGTCAATCAACTACATTAACTTGAACCTTTTTCATTGAGGTTTACATTAAAAGATCTTCCTTGTGTTAGGTTAGGAGTAGCTGTGCAGTCAGGGACTATGGCTCAGTTGATGGACAGTCCTTTTTTATGCCATGGCCGCCATATCCCCATGATAAGTGTCACTGTATGAACATCAATTGAAACGCAGTGCAGACTCCCCGGGGAGCCTGATGGCTAACCTGACAAGGTAACAGGTGGGAGGGAAAATGGCAGCATGAAGAAATGAAATTATTTTTAAAGGTCTTAGGGTAGAAGGAGGTAAATACTATAATCTAGGAATCTTAACTCTTCATTGAGTCACCTTGCCAGTGTACACAGTAGCCCACACTAAGCATCTTACAAATTTTGCCTTTCTTTACAAATTCACCATATGTTGTACATTGATACAAATGAAAAAGTATTATTTTAACAACTCTCCTCCTTCATCACATGCTTGTAGCGTAAATGCAAATATAGCTATTACTGCCAATACTGCCCACAACTTTTCTACGTGGGCGGTCTTCCACCTGCAAAATGGGAGCAGTCAGGGAGGGGAATGGCAATAGCCAGATGACGCACAGCAAAATACAGATGGCAGATGAGCACATCATCCAGCTGACAACACCAGGACATGCATAGTGTGAATACCACAACAACACCCACACGTGTGGGCTTTCCAGAGTCACACGGCAAAAAGGGTAGGATCTGAAGGCATGTGGTGAGAGTGAACGTTGGGAATGTTTTAGAGACCCAGCTGTCAGGACTGATGTATGTGCTGAAAATCAGGTCAAGCTCCACAGGCCTACATCCTTAAGGGAGAGGAATCAACTGCTGGTCATACTACTCCTACGTGTATTACATAAGTATCAAAACTGAGGGTCTTCTCAAGATACTGCAGAGCACAGGATGCATTTCTGAGTGAGAGACTCTACATCAGGTCACTGTAAAACACATTCCACCCCAATTAAACATGATTTGCTTTTACTATTTCTATGTAGTACAGTTCTTGTAACTATAATGATCTAAAGCTCTAAGCAAAGACATGCACAGGTATTTACCAATGAGCCCATCAGCAGTCCCAGTTCTCAAGTGCTCTCCTGCATCCATAACTTTTCTCAAGCCTTTTACCCCTTCAAAGTCAGTAGGACAGTACCTATGTGCAAAGCAGCTCTTACACATGCACCCCACCCTTCAGGATCAGACCTTAAGTAATGCTTTGTAACCCTAAAAGCATTTTCTGTTTACTAAAGAATAGCAAAAAAAAAAATGTTTCGAAAAGACAGAAATAATTTTAAAGAAATTAGGACTCTGACCTCAAATAGAGAACTGGATTATTTCAGCTTGCTAGAGTTTTTACTCAGCCTTTTTTTGATAGCCTTCCTTGCCTTCTAATCCTGACAGAATTCAGCTGTATTCCTCTAGCAACAAATGGATTCTTCTGTGCCTAAAATAATCGTATAAATAGGGATGCTAATGTACCCCCTTCAGCTGACTAGTATCAAGTTGTAGAGATAGTGAGTTCAGCTTGTACTTGTATTATAATTTCTATTAACTACTGTCCCCAATCTATGTAAAGATACTCTAGCAAACATGTAACTTGAAATAAGAAGGTGCAAAACAGTTCTGGTGTTGAAAAATGAAAAGAAGAAAAATTGAAGGAATAACTTAATCTGTGTCATTCATGCCAGGTGGCTGCTTATTTAAGAAATCAAGTAAAGCAAGATGCATTTAGGACTATCTTGTTTAATTTGATTATTTAAATGAATAAACTGCCTGTAAGGCAGTGTTTTTTTGCACATATAATCAGGTCACATTCAACTCTGGTTCATACTTGCTGATTTTGATATTGTTAGATCCAAAATGAATTAGTTCATCATTTCTCGAGGTAGCTAAACTGTTTTGCTTACATGAGGAATGTTTTGGATCAGATGAGAATTACCACGATGCACCAATTGATATTATGTTAATGTGTAGCAGATTAATGCTCCAGCAGATTTGCATATAATGAACACAGACCATAACCCTTTGTTGAAGTGCACATCCCTGTGTGCCTGCCCCAGATAATGGGCCCTTTCCCTATTGACAGGGAACCAAAAAGGGAGGAGAAGCAGATTCTGTAATTCCTCTTTTATGCATTCAACAAACTACCACCGTAACTGCAGAGGTATCAAGTAGTTACTGGTATGGAAGCGATTATGCAAATGACATTATGCAGTTCTAGCGGCTGAACTAACACCACTCTAAAACTGCATTTGTTCAATCTACAGTAGATGTTTCCAACCCATATAGAGTTCAACAAAGATAAGAGCTTATATTGTCAACAAACAATGTTGTTCTGCCCTTTTTCCTGGCAAACTTTGGGTGTGGTTTAGAACTTGCCCCAAAATTTTCCACTGAAACTGTTTTTATGAAAAACTTCAATTTAAAACTAAACAGCTTTTCATTTTTACTGGAAGGATGTCTTCTGTCTGTGGAATGCTCTGCCCCTTTTGTCCCAGTGAGCTGTGTCTCAGACAAAGCACATTTTGATGGGGACATGCCATTCTGAATTCTCAGAGGAACTCAAAGTGGGGACTCTTTGGGTTGGGTGGGTTGACCTACTGTTAGGTGGTCAAACACTGGAACAGGCTTCCTAGAGAGGTGGTCGATGCCCCAACACTGTCCGTGTTTAAGAGGCATTTGGACAATGCCCTTAACAACATGCTTTAACTTTTGGTCAGCCCCTGAAGTGGTCAGGCAGTTGGACTGGATGCCTGTTGTAGGTCCCGTCCAACTCAAATTATTCTATTCTATTCTATTCTATTCTATTCTATTCTATTCTATTCTATTCTATATTCTATTCTATTCTATTCTATTCTATTCTATTCTATTCTATTCTATTCTATTCTATTCTCAGCTTAACTGTTGAGGCACAATTTACTAAATTTAGTAATTGGTATACTTTGTGAAATTTAGTCTGGCTATAAAACCCAGCCTGGAGAAGGCAATGAAGGTATGAAGCACCTCAGGGCACTTTCATATCAAAGCATTCGGATCTATAACTCGACAAAATCTTTTTTAAAAGCCAAGGAAAAGATCAGTAGCTTTGTTCACTGTGTGAAAATATCTTGATTGAAAACAAAAAACTAGTAATTGAATTTCATTGAAAATATCCAAATTTGGAAATTTTTTATGCTTTTTCTGTTCGTCCTGCAGTCAGTTTGTAAATGGCTGGGGACAACTGCATGGGAGTGTGGAAAACTAGGTTCAGAGATCTAGTCTGGAATGATGTGAGATGACAGATTTTGATATGAAGCTAATGCAGTGAAAACTTGAACCTGCCTTTCCCTCCTCTTGAGCCGGGATCCCAGAGCAAAGCTTTTAGCTTCAATGAAATGCTACGGGTTTTTTTCAAAAAATGAATCTTATTCAAAATATTCCGAAGGATCTTTTTGATTAATATTTTTAAAATAACAGAATGAAACAGTGGGATAGCCTCTATATATTTACTCAGACATTTGTTACAGCTACTCTATATAAATCACCTTGCTTGGCTCATAACTGGTTTTTAGACATAGTTAGAAGAAACCATTTACCTTTTAGAACACCAGTTAATTATATTTCAAGCTCACAAAGTACAGTTGTTTTTCATTACCCACATCTGTAACTGTAAAAGCAAAGCAAATGTTACTGTTGTAACATGGCATTCCTCTCCAAAGTTTACAAAAGCAGGGTGAGCTAATGGAAAAAGAACCACTAAATAAAGCATCAGCTGGCCCGGTTTCTAGGCTTGCTTTTAACTTTTTCCCTTTTTTGGCAATTTAAGAAAAGATACTGCGATTTTTCCCACTTTATTTTTACCCAGAGATGAAATAGCTAACAATAACTGTTATCTTTTTCAGTGGCGTGTTGAAACATGTTGGTTTAGATGAGTAAGTATGAGATTTGGGTGTTAGAAAAAAAAATTCCATCTCTGTTGCTCTATTTCCTTGTAAACAAGCAGACAAACAAGAAACTTCAGCTTCCCTACGTATGCTAATTCCTTTACTTGTTAGGACCAGGCACAAATTTTATACTACCTTGAACATGGGAAAACACTATAAAGCTGCAGATTAGTAAGTTAAGGATTTTTTAAGATCCCATTATGGTGAATAGTACTTACAGAACTTCCCATTAGTACGTTTTGCAGAATGATTTTCCTTTGACAAATTTAAAGAGAACGAATGCACGTGAACCTTTACAGCATGAATAAATTCTGCTCAACCCTTCTAGCACCATCTATGTTTATGAGTTTGATCTTAGCTGAATGTGGGAACAATTAATTTGATTTCTGAGTACAATTCTACATGTTAATGCAGAGATAGTTTCTGAATTTCTTATCAAAACAATTACCTCCTGCTGCTCTTCGTAGAAAAATATATGACATATTCCTTGTGGTTTCATCATCCATGTTTAATTTATGTAAATAACTTATGATCTGATACTATCTAAGTATCACGGGTGTATGATTCCAAATATATACACAAATTGCTTGGAATATAAAGATGTCTCAGCACAATTTAAATGCTTTAAAATTATTAATAAATAAATTCTCAACCTTCTACTCAAATACAGATTAGTTCCTTATATTTCAAATGGACTGAGCCTGTAGGACTGTAACTACTTCTAAGAAAATGTATACATAAGGGTCCTGATCCTTCATTAGAATGTAAAAGGGCAGAACCTTAGGTCCTGCTGATTCCTGAAGTGGTTCACAGATAAAACAAGGGTTTTTTTTCACCCAAGATGAGGTCATAATACAAAATTCTTGGTATGCCATTGGGATGGGTGATCCCACCTGAGGTCCCTTCCAACCTGAATTATGCTCCGATTCTACACTTTTATCACAAAGTAGTAAACTATCTTTGACAGTCATTCCTCCTGGAGCCAAAAGCTTGTTCCTATAAACCTATAGCATGTGGAGGGAGGGCAGAAGGGAAAGGGGAGGGAGACTACTGAAATTAAACATCAGATAGATAATGCACTGTGAGGTTTGGAAGTCACCAATGTACAAATCTGGGATCAGACAATTTACACGGGACACTGAAAGCTGGCCTAGCTGTGAGAGGTTTGTTGCAGCTGCTCTCTAAAAGCACATCTGATATAAAGACAAAAAAACAAAGGACTGTAGGAAAGGGTAAAATGCAAAACTCTGGATAATGAGTTTTCCATATGTATCTCCCAGAAGAATCCAGTCTGAATTCTGGTTGGCACAGAAGGAGCTGCAAGAGCAGGTGTGAATTGGTACAAATGCTTTATTGCTGAAGGATGTAGATTTTATTTTTTTTTCCCCAAGGGTATAGTAATTTATTTTTTTTTTAGGAAGTTTACATCTTAGACCAGGTAGAGGAGCATCTACAGGGAAAGCTGATCTTAGAGAACACACCAATTTTGCTGAGATCATATTGCAGAGTCAATAATCCTGACAGTGGTCTCCATCCTTATGAGGATAAAATAGTGTATATTCAGAGGTGCTGTGTAATTAATTCTGGAGGAGGCTTTGTCCCTAGTCTCAGACACATGAACTGCACCTACACAAAACAGCAAAGTTAAGGAAGACCTATCAAAATGAATAAGATCTATAGCATCATATATATTGGTTTATAATTCAGTTTGACAAAAATTAGGCACAGTGAAGTACTGAAGCTACTGCTGAGATTTCAGGAAGAAAAAATATATTACCAATAATTCAGGAAGCATGAAATACTATAAATCATTATTTGCTGACAACCCAGGGTTCATAATTGATGTTTTTTCATGTTCAAGATGCTACACAAAAAGCAAGCAATTGGGCAGTAGGCAGGAACACTCAGTCTTTTGAAGGACTTTTTTTTTATTAAGGTTATCAGTGAAGCCCTGAGATGGCCTAGTGATGTACTCAGTGCAGTATTTCTTTATTGTTCACTCAGATCATAGCAGTGCCTAACCTGAGAGCACAGCTCCATTGTGTCAGGTGTGGTCCAGACATATAATTAGGGAAAGACCCTGCAAGGAAAAAGGGAGGGTGGTTCTGTCTAAGTCGACGAAAAGTTGAGAGGAGAAGCATGAAGATGAAGTGGCTTATCCAAGGTCACAGGGCATGTCAGTGGCAGCACTGCAGTCAAAACTCACATCTCCTGACTCCTAAGTCAAGAATCTCCCAGCCAACACAAACATGAGGCAGAAGATGTAGCTGCTCCATCATTTTGAGATGCTCTGACTCTTCTTCTAATGCTGCTCCATCATTTAAAGCAAGCCATCATCACTGACTTGTAATGAACAAATAACCTTGCTTTGGTGTGTCTGCAGCCATTACCCACACAGCTTGCTTTGCAATTCTCCTCCCCAAGCTTCCACTCATTTGATGCCTGCTGCCTTTGTGAAGCTTTTGAAATTAATGCTTTAAAGCCTGTAAGAGAAGCTCAGAAGGAAAAAAAAAAAGTTTCACATTTTAAAAAGATGCTCTTATTCTCCTCACAGCTGAGTTTTGGTGGCAGCTTGTGAGCAGAATAGTAAGTGGGAGTTTTTGTTGTGTTTTTCCAGGCCAGTTTGTCTGGGCTGTGGAGAGCCATACATTTTCTCATTTGTTTTTTGCTGCAGTTAGGCCATAGGAAGTCATCTCCTCAACAGAGGCTGCCCCTCTGCACATGCGGACCAAAGAGAGAGGATACACAGCCCTCAGCTATTCA
This sequence comes from Athene cunicularia, assembly GCF_003259725.1. Lineage (NCBI taxonomy): Eukaryota > Metazoa > Chordata > Aves > Strigiformes > Strigidae > Athene > Athene cunicularia. Next base: position 20,922,866 of record NW_020799091.1, on the reverse strand, counting down.
ATCCGGATTGTGTCATTTTCCCCATCTTTGAGGACAGACAAGACCCCATATTTCTCCAGCTCCCTACACCCCTTCTGTAGACCTTTGGCAGGTAAGTGTCTGCCAGTACAAGAACTTCTATCCGTGAGCTGAACAGACTTTCTTTAGATCTGCTAGCTGACCCTTAGGAAAGAATTTATTTCACACCGACAAAGTTGTTCATACTGATTTCAAACAGAACCCTCCCAAAAGTGTCAAAGTGATGATGTGCCTCTCAAAGGACTAATACAGCCCTCTGGAGAGCAAAATCACCTTCTCAGTCATACAGCCAGGAACCCAACGCTAGTCTGAGTTAACACAACTGAGTGAATTCCACATTTCAAGCCTTGGTCACACAGACTGCAATGACACCACAACTGAGATTAAATTTCTCCTGTAGGCAAACAAAAGGTTGTCCCATGAGCACTGAAATAACTGATACTTGAATTGTTGAGGTTTCTGTTGTCTTTCAGTTCCCACTGTAATCATTCCCACTGTTCTTCCTATCCCCTACCACAGATCTAAAATATCAAATACCAAAATTAAAGATATCAATATCCCCCACAGCGTGGCCCCTATGCCTCTCCTTTGCCCTCGAAATATCCTAGCTCCTTCTCCCATCTCTAAGTCCCCCACTGCAGCACTCTCCCTCAGCCCTCCACATCACCTTTGCAGCCCCCTGGGCAGCTGGTGATGCAAAAGGCACCATGAGCTGTAGTTGATCTGTGTGTTAACTGGGCAGCCCACACACATACGCTGTCTGGTCAACTGGACAAACCCTTTTGCCAGAACAAGACATTAATTTGAGGGTCTCTCAACTGTTTAAGCACTGATTTTCACAAAACCTTTTAGAAATATAAAAATATTTATAGTTATTAAAAATGTACAGAATCTTTGAGGCCCCTGTCTCTTTGCCAAACTGGGCTGAAGTGTCAAAGATTAAAACTGTGCTGAGACAACTTGCAGAAAGACAGATGGATAGGAAGACAGGATGATCACATAAGCTTTTTTTTTTTTTTTCTTTAGAAAAGCATGTTAAAAGAAAAAAACCCAAACTATGAAAACACGTAGCTTGTACTTACGAATTCTTATCAGAGTTAATTAAAATCTGACTTCAGTTCTTTACTTTGTACCAGGATAAAACAACAAAAAAAAAGTAGTAATTTTATGAATTAATTTTGAAGAAAAGATTGATTGGCAGGAGATGAGCTGTTTTGTATAAACATGTGAAAAATCCTACTGAATTTTTTTAAAAAAATAATTTTCTTCAATAATTTTCAGAAAGATTTAAACTTTCCTCATCTTTGCATTCCAAGAAGCTGAATGAGAACTCCACAGTGCATCTACCCACCAAGTGTGTTTTGTAGCTTTTGCTTCTTCACTTAAATTAGGAGGAAAAAAACCCTCAAAAAAATAGCATCACGCATTACACAATAAAAAATCTTGAAGGGACGTGAGGAAGACTGTTGTTAAGCGTATTTGACTTTGATCATCGTTAGAGGGAGATAAAAAAGAAAATAAGATTACCTTGGGAAAAAATACATACAAAACCACTCAGATTGTAAAGCCTGTGATAAAACACTACTCTTGGCAAGTTACATTGGGGGGAAAGAAAAAAAAGCAGCTCCTCTGTCCATAATGTGTATTTTTTTTAACATTTACAAATTATTTTTGACTTAGCCACGCAGGGAGCCTACTTTCAACCCTCAATTTGAAAATCATGGAGGCTTTATAAAGTCTTCCACCTGCATCTCTTTTTTGCATCACAGTTCTTTATCCTCTAAAGGATGAAAACCCTGGCGTATAAAAACTTTGTTAAGCTGTCACTATCAATAGAGTAAAAAAAATAATGGTTGACAAAGAAGAAACAAATTGCATCTTCGAATAAGTTTCCTTCATGCTCTTGTTAAAAGCTATAACCTCTGATGTTAACTAAATTTAACCTATTCTGACCCTTGCGGTGGCCCTTAACCTTTTCTTTATTCCGCTTCCTGTGGTTGCTGAAGAAAACTGGCCCAGTCATTGGAAAAGCACTCTCTGTTGCACACAAAGCCCCAGCCTTGCTGCTAGTCTGTCAGGAGGGATAGAATAGACGGGGAGGTCAGCACCTGTGCTGAGAAGCAGGTGACAGGGAACTGCTTGGACCATTCTAGGGCAAGTTGTAATAGTTTCTACCCTTTAAATATCGCACTGTAGTTTCGGGTATTCAAGGCAACGAAGTTCACGTTTTCTTTGTGAATGCAGACTTTAAACAAATTAATCTATTGCTGTTCAACTGACTGTAAAATTAGTAAAAAAAAAAAAAAAAAAAAAAAAAAAAAGAGAGAGCTTTCACTTCCACTTTAATAAGGTCACGGATGTGTCCTAGGCTGCCAACAAAAGCAGCTTTTAAAATCTTCGCAGCTGAACCCAGCAACTCGCAAAGGCTGCAGAACAATGCCTTAGATGTACAGTGGAAACTCCTCTCCCTACAGTCAAGATGTAAAACTAGACAGTTAAAAAACTTTCTACATTGGGAAGTTTTAACTTTAATTGTGTCTCTCCCCAGGGACCCATGGGCTTGCTTTCTGATTATATCCGATTATATTTGATGATATATAAATTCAGTCAGCCTTGCTTTTCAGGGAGCAAAATCAGTTCTTTGCCTGGATTCAGTAAATCAGCCCAAGCAATTTAATGGCAGAGCATGCATCTTCAAAACATTTAATTCCTACAGCAGGGGCTGATCTCAGAAACCAAACAAAACTAGCTGTTTCAACTGTATTTGTATATTCTGTGCAGGGCATCAGTTAGCAGAGACTGTTTACCACTCAACAGAATTTTTGGGTTTACTTTAATTTTTGCTGTCTCTTGCTAGAATAAAAACAGAGAAGAATATGTAGGAGGTAACTTTCAAAAGCTGGGGGTGGAAAAGGAGTAAATGAGCTACTGCAGAATCCAGGAATCTGGACCTACCACATACCCAGAATTTCTGTGTCCTTTAAATACATGTTTACTCTGACGTGTTCTCTGCCATATGGCAATGCTCAGCTCAACACAAGGGAGTTTGTCATCTGAATTATGTGCAAAAATCTTTTGTAAACACTAACAGGAAAAGGAATACTAAGGACTGCATAGGGCAGGCTATGGCCTTTCTCTGAACCAGAGGGCTGCAGAACCACACAGCCATGGTTTTAACTAGCACGAAGGCGAGCCATGCCAGCTGCTGCTAAAGAGCAGGGGCAGGGAGGAGAAAGAGGCACTCTTCAAGTCTTTCCCAAAGCTTCCCACCCTGTGCACGGGGTAAGTGGCCCTCCATCTGCTCAGTATTTTTGCAAAGACAAGTGTGCAGGAGACTAACCCCATATTTAGTAATAAGGGTGAAAAAAATCTGCTGTCCCACCCACTGCTACTGGTCCATGACCAAGAGCCCCAGGCACTGCATAAACCCAACAATATCACTAATAAATTCCTGATGATCTTGTTTGGTACTTGAAATATTTCATACCAGATATTGAGAACTACAGTCCAGTTTGGAAAGTAGCAAGATGTTCACTGTAGACTAAAGTAAGATCTGTCCTCCACCCAGAGCCAGAAGGTATGAGCTCCTTGCAGGTGTAAGGCACTTGAGCAGCTTGCTTCCTCCTCCCATAAAATGAATAACGGCGTTTGAATGAAAGTAAACTAGAGCCTTGGGTCTCCAGGTGAGTACTCTGTCATCCAGTTAAGGGCATTCTCCCTATCTGTTGGGCATTACAAGCAGCTCTCTGTATCCAGAACAAATAGCTTCAGGGGCAGATTGACCCTGAAACACAGAAGGACTGGAACCAGTTTCCAATATCCTCAGGGAACAATCAAACTGTCCCCCACAGAATGGTTGTGAATGTGGAGGAAGCTTCCCAGTAGCATCTCGAGTCTGACATTAATTAATAACATGAATAATATCCATACTGGCAGATCACTACGCTGTTCATGTATGAGGCAAGAAATCTCTCCATCCACCATCCCTTCTCCTTCTCATATATTTGCATTTTAAATTCTCTGGGGCATGAATTATCTATGGGTTGGCACCAGGTCTGGCAGAACAGGCCTTGATTTGGCTCAAAAAATAATAAAGTGAAAACAACAACTTTACTAACCTGCTTGGGAAACTAAATGTCAAATGGAAAAAAAAGACAGATGCAAATTTAGGAATTAAAAAACAAATAAACAACTGAGAATATTGTCAGGGGTAGGCAGAGGGTGATGTGCATTAGGCAAAATAGAAGCGAGAAAGTTATTATTAACGGCATTTATTATGATAGTGTCTTTCAAATAACTAAGAGTGCAGTCCCACTGTGACAGGGACATATGAAAACAACGGCACCTGGACAATTAAAGTGTAAACGGACATGAGACAAAGGACAAGGAGAAAGAGTACAATGAATTCCCAGAAAGATCAAGTTAATTGAGGACAAACAGCATGAGAAGGCTGCACTATTTCTTGGCACACTAAATTTAATTAGAAAGGCATGAAATAAAACAAACATCAGGTTTAAACTTAACAGAATTAAATAAAGGGAAGAGAGAAGGAATGCAAGTTGCATGCTTCAGAGTACCTCGCTTTCATGCAGGTAGTTTTTATCACAGGGAAGAGGATTATTAGCTTTATTGCTCTTACTAACATTGCTGAAAATTATCTGTCTTATGGGGATGGTTCTCAGAGAGGCAATAGTAGCTAACTGCAAGCTGGGCTGTTGACAAGCTCTTCTCTAATGCATATTGCAGAGCTGAAGATGAAAAAAAAAACCCACCTCTCTCCAGGCTTCAGCTTTGCCAAAACTTCCCTTCACGGTTATTCAAATTCCACACTTTATTTCCAGACCATGAAAAGAGCAGTAAAAAACATTTTTGTCTTGCCTTTTCTTATTGTGGAATATTTCACTCTCCGCAACTGGATACTGTAGAATTTCAATAATTTATATTTCAAGAGCATCAAACTGAGATCCAGTTTTCTTAAGGCACTCTACTAATATCCAGCGATGGCAATCCCTGTTCCCAAAGAGCTTACAACTGTAAAGGCATAAAGCCTGAGCGAAATCAAGAAATTAACAAAAGAGCAGGATGGAAAAAACAGGCATTATTTGCACAGAATAGGTGAAGCTATAGTTGTGAGCCAGACTGTTAACACAACTCGCCATCTACTTGGCTAATTCTGTTAATGGCGTTTTTCCGTATTCATTACTTCAGGTGAGGAGTTTTAATGAGAATAAGGTGATATGAATAAATTTCAGATTGTGAACTGATTTAGTAAAGTTTCCTGGGTTTGCACACGATTACCATATGATGTCTCCTGTGATGATGAAGAGCACAAGGCAGTAACGGACATTTTTGCATGTGTGTACCAAAATGACTGTACAACATGTGAAATTAAACCTTTCTAAACCCATAGCTAAGAACAGAAAGCTTTCACACCAAAAAGATGAAGCTCAGATTTTCACTGCATTTCTTCTTCCTGAAAGAGGGGTCACTTAGCTGTGACCCAAAGCAAATAACCTAAAAAGTCCTGATTTTTTTAAGCAGGAAGGACAGTAGACAAGAGCTGCCTCCCAGCTGCTTCCTATGGCTTCACTTCCCACCACGTTCTGATCACAAGCACACTTTCAGCCCAAGCGCTGTTCGCGGCTCCAGCCTGGCTGGCCAAACAGCATCCCACAACAGACACAAACACCTCAGCTCCTCAAAAACCGTCCTCTGCAGGCACGCTGCCCCACCAGAACAATGGAACAGCAGATTCTCACGCTGTTCAGCGCTTTACTCATTTAGTGTATTTCTTACAGCTAGGAAGCTAGGGTTTGTATGTGAATTTCAGCTTTCCTTTGTTTTCTGTCTCCAGATTGGAAGAGGGAGCCTGCAAACCGGAGGCAGGGCAGCCTACCAAAGAAGGTAACAAACCCAAATACCCGACAAGCTTTCGGGCTGACTCCCGCGATTCCACAAACGCACACGCTACTGACCCCTGCAGACTCATCTCTACCACGCACCGCCCGCACCCTGCACCGCACGGCGAGCTGTGATAGTATTTTA
>NW_020799091.1:20904930-20916753 GCF_003259725.1 Athene cunicularia | reverse complement strand
CGGGCGCCCCGGCGGGCTCGGGGCAGTGGGGCTGCCGCCAGGCTCGCCTGCACCGCCCCACCCGGGTCACAGGGTCGCACACACGGTGGCCTCCCCGCCATGCGCACCCGGAAAGACGAACGCAGCAGGGCCCAGCTACGCGGAAAATTAACGTAGCGCCTCGACAGCGTGTGTTTACAGGAGGCGGCCCAGGGAAACACAGGCCAGCAACTCCGGCAAGACGCAGAGCACTCCCCGTCACAACTGCAGGGCGCTGCGGCACCGAGGCCCTCTCATGTGTGGCAAAACTCGCCCTGCGAGTGCTGGTGTTACTGTAAATTCGGTCTCAAAAGAACGCTCTGACTTAGTTTGACGCTTTAGCAGGCGGGCACTTTTACTGCAGCGCTGGATGCACGGGGGATCATTCCACCTGACGTGCATGCTGAAAGACAAGGGCACTCATTATATACAATAAAAGACATTGATATTCATGTAATTTTCGAGAAGTACACGCCTATTTCCGGAGAATCCAATGCATACGTCAATACATTGCGCAAGTGTACTAAAATCTGGGGAAGGGTCTCTGAGGGGCTTCCACAGGTGCCTGCTGGTTCATCTGCCCTGTCTGGGATGTGCCCATCGCACCTGCAAAAATTATGTCCTTGGGTGCATTCCTGTCTGAGGCCCCTTAGAGCAGTCGGCACCAACTGCTTGCAGGCATCACAGGGACAGGCATGCTTTGCTTCCTGGCCTGCCCGCTCCTTCACTCTCGGCGCAGTCAACTGCCCTTGCTAACGTGTGGCCTGGGTAAGTGATGGAAATGCACAGAGCAAAATATGCTTCCATGCCATACTATGTGAAGAAAAAAACCTTCCATAAAAAAGGATCATTTTCTTTCTCAGTTAAGGCAGGATTTATTAGATGTAAATAGCAACAGAGAATGAAGGAGAATAAGGCAAAGCCATGTATTATTTAGCAGAACAAGGCTAACATTTCTTTAAAATAAATATTATTCCATTGCTGTACTACTGTTACTTAGTTTTAGAAGTCAGTAACCGACACTGGCAAGCCAGGCTTTTCTGAACGCAAGATAAATTTAATGATAGTATTTTATAATGCACTGAAGTGACACACAGATTATGGTCTGTAAGTCTGCAGTGCAAAATCTGCAGATAGTTTATGAAACCACTTTAAAAATAAGGACTTTGCAGCCTTTGTGTGGCTACACTAGTGATGCACAAAGATACCTGTGTGTTGGCAGTGGGTGTTTAGTTGTAGGACTGTCACCGTGACCAAGAAAAAGCTGCATTTCCCAGGGCCGGTTCTGGTCAGGACTCAGCAGAGGCAGAGCCAAGGGCAGGAAGGGACAGTAGCTCTACCAGTGCTGCTTTTAGACTCTGCTGTGTCTTTCTCGTATTGTATTCTTGTATTTCTTTTCTGTGCCCTGCAGCTAGCTGAGTTCAGGGTCCTGCTGTAGCACACTGCCTAGTCAGACTGCCCTGTTCAGGAACTGATCGGTACCATCTTCAAGCAGTTTATATCGGGTCTGTCTGTACGGTGAAAATGTGAAGTCTGACCCAGGCTCTGAACTGTCCCCATTTTCAGATTTAGTTTATTCACAGGCAAGTCATTTTACTTGTTCCTAATCCAACACCGCTTAGAATTTTAAATAGTTCTTTATCCTTGCTGATTGTTGGCACCTTCTCCATGTATGTATATGAATGCAAATGGATACATGCTTACACAATGTCATACATAAATATATGTATGCATATATTTATAAAGTGGAGTCACATTCCTTCCTAGACAAAAGAAGTCATGCTGTTGCCAGCTCTTCAGGCATGACTCATTTTTGGTTTCCTTTATCATCCTTGGCTTTCCCTGTACTTTTAAACACAGAATACCAAAACTGCAGATAATACTCCACAGTTTGCTCTTTATTTCTGAAGTTTTTGCAGCTGTTAAAAACCGGCTGATTTCTGAAGTTTTGAACAAAATACAAATAATGGTCAGGTGCACCAAAACTGCCAGGGGGATTCCATGAACCAAGGAAGAAAAGGGGAAAAAATTATAATGGAAGATACGTCTCACAGATCAGTTTCACTAGTCTTCAGATTTCAAGCACTGGTGTATTTTGAGGCCTGTTTTGAAAGTTAATAGCTTCACAAGTACTGTGCCGGGATAGATGCCTGTAACTATTTAATTTGCAAGTACAAATCTTGGGCATACAACTCATTTGCTTATTTTCCAGTCTATATATTGCAGGCAAGTTTTATCTGTGTTTCTCTCTTTTTTTCCCTGCAAGTTTTTTCATCATTCAAGAAGAAAAATATAATTATCAGTGTTTTTATTAGATGGTTCTAGTGAAATGGTACTTAGCTGCATGCTTTCTGTATGTAAGAAATCTAAATAGTTTTGATAACAGGAAAAAATCAGCTCACAATAAACAAAAATGTGACACCCTAAATTTAATGTTTGTGAAAAACTGGGAATGTCGACCAATACTTTAAATGTCTGATAAAATAGGTTTAAAATTAAGGCACTGTTTTTACTTGGAAGCATGGCTGAATCAGTAGAACTTGAGCTTAAAAGACAGTGAAGACACTTTTAAGGCTAGTGAAATAATATTAGTGCTTAATCAATATAAGATCAAGTAACTAGCTGGATTACTTCCACAAAATGACATTTGGAAGACGAGAAAACATACAGAATTTGGGGTCAGTGCTATGAGAAACAAGTTGTATGCTAGCTATGGAAGAGTTATCAAGCCTGGGATAAGCCACAAGTTTCAAGTATGGTAATGGTTACTTCATTATGTTTTAATGCCAAGGTGAAGATTTCGCATGGCATCTTACTTTCTTCATTATGTGATTAGGGTGGTTCTGAATTAATGTGGATTAAATGAAACACTTTTCAAAGAAAAGTATCAGAACCAGGAAAAAAGTCATCGTGTTAGATACTTTATGAAAAAAAAAATGGACTGAAAATATTAAGTGTGACATGCCATTTTATTTGACAGTAAATTCTTCCTCTTAACAAATGGCTAACATCTCTATACACAAAAAAGCTGTGTAAAAGTAGGTACTCTTGTGAGGAGAAATGAATTAGAATTGCTGGGTTCTGTAAAGAAGTTCAAGCTCAAATTTTAAAATTCTGAAGAGAACATCAAGCCTCCATAAATTTTGTTCCTGTCAGATTTTCTCTCTGGGTTAAAGCTGTCTGATACTATAAATTACTGTTGATTGCTCATTGTGTATAGTAACACTATGCATCTTTTTGAAAGAGTAGTTTTAAGGACTAGGGTTTACTGAAGTGGAGTTAAGTCTTTCCAATATAAGTAGACAAATCTGACTCATGGGGGTAACTTGTTTTTTCTTCTTCCCTGCATCCTCAGGATGACAGTCTTTTGTGTGATGAAACTTTTATGTCAAGCAACCAGAAATGAAAATAGATACGCAAAAAGATTCTTCAGTACTCTTCTGACAGAAACAGCACAGAAAAGGACCTTTGCTCCATTCTGGAGGGTAGTACCTGACCCTGGAAAGTCAGCTGTGTTGGGACTTACTCAGCTATTTTGTACAGATGAAACATCTCACAAGGAACCTAAAAGGAAAGCAGTATTTGGAAGTGTTGGGCGAAGAATTCCCTATCGGATTTTGCACGTAATCAACCAGGATGGAGAGAGCTTAGGAAACATGCATCGAGCAGAGGCACTCAAACTTATGGATCAACATAACCTGAAACTAGTTCTCCTGCGTGAGAATGCAGAACCTCCTGTATACAGACTAATGACTGGGCAGCAGATTCATGAAGAACAGCTTAAACGGGCAGAGAAGAAAAAAGCAAATCCAAAACCAGGTATGTAGGCTGTTGACACTACAACACTGAGTACTTTGAAAAATCTGTATTAAAAGTGGTTTCAGGAGATTAAATCCTCTTACTTGTATTTGTGTAAATCCAAAGCAACGCCAGTGCAGTCCACGCTATTAAGGATTTGCGGTGGTAAAAATAAAAGTTTGGATTAGTCTAGTCTTCCACAGAGAAGCCTTCTTTTGCTTTCTCAGGATTTACTATTTTGGCATCTGCTGGATTTCTTTTAAAATCTATTTTTGTTTAAGTGAATGTAACTAGACTGGTTCCATGAGACTCACTGAATTTGTTTTTCAGTAAGGCTAAAGTGACAGACAGCTTCTACAAACTGAGCACCAGATAACATAATTATGTCACCAGTCATGAAACATTCTCTTCTTAGCTTGCTGCTAGAAAGGCAAAGTCTGGAGCCCTTTCTTACACAGAATAAGGGAACAGCTTTTTCAGTATTGAACACTTTTCAGCATTTTTTTTGTTAAGTCAGCCTGCTCCAACAGTTTAACTGAGTTTAACAAAGGGATTTTAGAAAAGGCATCTGACCTTGTATCCTTTTTTCTTATCCTCAGGCTAATGAAGGTATCTGTGTTTTGGGTAGAGTTCTGATTTTAGGAGAGCACTATTGTGGTAGTTTTTTTCTGTTCAAGACACTACAAAAAGATTATTCAAGTTTTAACTAGAGACTCTTTAAGGATGAAGAGACTACAGATGGTTCAAATGTATTACAAAGCATAATACTTCTAGCTGAATATTGTATTTCACCATTCAAGGAAATGGTCTTGAGATGAAGAGCTAACTTCAAAGCTTTTACATTCAGCCATACTATGTGCAGAATGCAGGAATTCGCACGCTAAGTCTTTAGTTCCAGATCCAGTGCTTACCTATGTATCTTTATTAGACCTACATTGTGGGTGGAATGAGCAAAACTGTAATTAAAATACTTTAAGCCTTCTGATCCTGTGGAGATGTCCCTGTATGCCTCAAACATGCACTCAGTCTTCCATGATGGTAGTGAGTCTGAGATACCAAGTAGCCACCTTTTAAAAGGAGAGTGGTGCTTGCTAAGACAATGAGATTGGGATGCTCTGTGTATGAGAAGGCAGCATGGGGGAAGGGAGTTAAGCAGACAAAGCACCATAAGCTGTTAAAGAGGGCAACTAATACAGGTTCATCAGATGTTAAACCAACACAGTTCTAGTTCTGTTTTAAACAGGAACGGTTCAGAAGGAGTTATCCTTTTCTTCAGCTATTGCCAAGAATGACTTAGAGACCAAGACTAAACAAATAACACAATGGATTGAAAAGAAATACCATGTTAAAGTTACCATCCGACAAGCAAAAGATAGCAATACGGACATGGTAAGTCAACTCCTGAAAATTGGGCTGATTTCATTATAGGTGTACTTGTGTTAACTTCCCCTATTCAGTTCTGCCATGTTTTTTAAATGACACTCAAATGAGAGGCTAAAATAAGTAAAGGTCTAGGTCCCATGAAAGTAATGGTTGCTTCACCTTAAGATGCATCTGTTCAAACACTGTGGTTCTAAAAAAGTAGTCCCATAGAGACAATTCAAATACCATGCTTTCTTAAGAATGCATTTATAATACTGGCTTTGACAGCAGAGTCTAAGCAGTTCCTATTCCTTTGCAGTACCACCTTATTAAGTGGGGTGGTGAAAATTTCCCTTCTATGATGCCTTAAGCCAGCTCACTCATGGTAAAAGTTTAACAGTAAGGTTAAAAAAAAAATCTGCTGTATTTAAGATAGATATTTCCATAACCTAACTCTTCTCCTGAAGATGCATTTGTGCAACTGTGGCTAAGGCCACTGCTGTGTGAAAAACTACTGGAATGCTGTTCCAAGACTGGCAAAGTAAACATCTATAAAGATGTTAGGGAAGCTGATGGCAACTTCCTCACTAGTGTAATTGCAGGGCCTCGGGACTTGTCTTCATTGTCAGTTGCACAAATGGCTTTTCTATAAAGATTCCATGTAAGTTGTTTTTTTTCTCCTTTTAATGGGTGTAGCAAATTAGGTTTCCTTGATTCTCTCTACCATATTTCTGGGAAAAAAAGTAGTGATACCACTTCATCCAAAAGGAAGAAAACTTTTTATCAGAAAATTCACAGGGAAAGGGTGACAAGAGGAAGAACTGGATATGGGAGGGAAGAGAACATTTCATGATACAGTCGATTTGGGTTATCCTTAAATTTAAAACGTTAATTATAAGCTTCAGAGTTCAGCTTGTTATATATATTGTATCACTCAGCTCAATACTACCACGTTCTACTAACCCTACAACAATACTGCCCCTTAAGAGGAAAGCCCCATAATATGCCCAAATCTAGTGGAAGAGGAGGGTGGGGAGGAGTCACGTGCGGTCCACTTTCACAGACACCTTTAAACAGCAAGCAGGGTAAGTCAGGAATTGGCTCAATCCCTTTGGTAATTTTCCTAAACCTGCTCATAAGTAAAGAACAAATGGTTAGGACAGGACAAGCTGAACTGCTCAAACCAGGACTAGCAACTAGCTCGTTAATAGCTAAACAGCAAGCAGGAGATAGTGTCACTACAGAACAGCCTGAAATATTTTTCTATCTGTGTTTGTACATCTAGTCCTATTTTTCTCTTCCATTTTAGTTCACACTTTTTGATCAGATTTTGGAGATTGTGTCTGAGAAAGCCACTTATGTTTCCAAGCCAAAAATTACTAGAGAAGGAGTGAGTACCTGTATTTTGAGACACATGTCTGACAAAGAGTTGAAAGCATACCAGAATATGGAAAAACAGAAAAACAGTGCAGTAGAAGATGAAAATAGAAGATCTGAAGTCAAATGAGTTGCATCCATGACTTTATGAAGAGGTGTAAACAGTATTAAATTATTATTAAAAAAAAATAAAGCTATTGTTGAGCTTTGTATTGGTCATTCCATGAAGAATGTTGTCTCCGTTAACTTCCACTACAGAGTCAGAATTTGGTATTCCATTTTCCGTGGGCTTATCCATTGCCTTGCTTTCTGTCACAACCACATCCTTTCCTGGCTGCATTTTAGGAGGAATGTAGCCGCTCAGACGAGAGGCTAAGCTCCTCTTAGGACGAGAACGCTTTGCCTGGCAGAAATAAATCCAGAATTAGCAACTTAACGTATCTACAGAGTGAAGACTACTAGTGTGGTGCGGAAAGAAGAAATCAGTGAATAGGCCAGCACTTCATTATTTAAAGGAGCTTCAAAAGTGAAGAATCTCCCAAATTAAGTATATAGCTGGCCTGTTTTCTTGCTTGAAGTCACATTGTAAAACACGTAATGTTTACCCTCCTCTGAAGTGACACAATATGATTTAGAGGACTTTTCAAGAGTGTAACTTACCTTCAAGTTCAGCTTCCTCTTCTCAGGGTCATGTACGACTGTGTGCCTTGCTAGGCTCTGCTACAGTTACAAAGAGCAGTGGGGAAAAAAATTTTAAAAAAGAGTTAGGGAGTTCAGTTTATCATTTCAGATTATGTGATTCAGATGAGGACAGTGTAAAAGTACATACCTTCATTGCAAACGCTTTTCCACAGCCTGGGTAATCACAAGAGAATAGTTTTTTCTCCTCATGAAAAGAGAGGATATGGCTTTGAAGGTTAAATACAGTTGTGTAAGTTCTCCCACATCCTTCTCTCGGGCATCGGCAGACTTCCCTCTCCACAGCATGTGTTTTTTGATGCTGCTTGAGGTAATCTTTCCGTTTAAAAGTTTTGTAACACTCACTGCAAACTATTGGCTCTGAGGAGGATAGAGACAGGTACAGGCAGAGTATAAATGAACAGCTTCTTACAGAAGCTCAGAATCAAACCCTAGCAGTCCTCTAGAACAATGCTAAAATCCACATGAGATGCAAGGAACTCGGAGACTGGAAGAGAATAATGCAGTATGAATTTTCCAGATCTGAAACTCTACATTATATAATATCTCTCGTTAACTGCCTCACAAAGCAAAGTCGGTACACTGAGTAGCATTTTCACCAGTTAAAGGTTAGCTAGAATGACAACCACTTTACAGATAAGTGTTAATAAACAAGTTTGTCTAGACATAATGACAACTTGAAGAGGAGTCCCTGCTGAACACATTTCAAATCAGCAGTTTGTTTCCTATTTGTGTCAAAAGTTAAGTTCTCTTTATTAAAGCCTTTGGAGTTTACCTGGATGACTTTCTTTCTTATGTTTCTGAAGCTCTGTCCAAGTTTTGCCAGTATATGAGCAGTTTTCTTTCTTGCATGCATAGCCTGTTGGACAGGACAGATGTTTACAAGCACAAGGCAAACAGTGATGTTTTACAAGGGGGAGCTCCAATTTTCGTGTTAGAAAATTAAAATGCCAGTATTCCTCCTCTCTTCCCATACTGCATGGTGATGGGACAAGAAGCAACAAACACGAATTAGAACATGAGAAAATCCTGGCATATTGGAGGAAGAAAGCTTCTATCACTGACACAAGTTGTCCAGAGAGGCTGTGGAATCCTGACGCCTGGAAACATTCAGAACTTGACTGGACACAGTCCTCAGCAATCTGGTCTGACTGACCCTGCCTTGAGAGGGGAGTTGGACCACACGACCTCCAGAGGTCTGTTCCAACCTATGGATTTTATTAAACTCTTTCTCATTGCTTCAGTAAAGCTACTTCCTCACCAGCCATACACTTTCACTCAGATGAAAAGAACTGCAAAACTATATATTATTCCTATGTAAGTATTTGTATTACACATTAAAAAAAAAAAAAGATCTTGACCATACAGTAATATTTCAGAGTCAAAAGAGACTACTGTTCTGTCAAGCAGTCAGGACGGTTTTTAAGCAAACTACAGAAAGTCAACACTATTTATATCCCAGGACTGGGAAGGTCAAACAACTTTAAGTCCCTGTCTTAAGAAAGAAACGGGTATGAATCACAGATTTTTGGATACTCTTCCTAGTCCCATGGTGTTTTGGTTTTTTTTTTATCTAGCACTGGAAAGCAGGTTAGCTGTCAATAATAAAGAATGAATAGGAGTGTAGCAGGCTTAGCTCAAACATACATGACCACCTCCTAACAATTCCACTTAAATACCTTTCACGTAGGTACATTAATATGCAAGCCTACCTAGTTTTGCCAAGGCTCCATAAGAAATTTGTGACAGAACTGGCAACTGATCCTAACCTCTGGAGGTCTAGGCCAGTGCCTTGACTGTCAGCCCATCTCCACAAGATGGATTATTGACAAGGAAGCACATTGGGAGAAGAAATGACTGAAGGAATCCTGAGCTCTCTTCAGCGGGCCACAAGTACATTGTAATGGAACACTGCAATGCTTTGCAACTGTAACCCATTTGACTGTTCACAAGGAGTGTTCTTTCTGTCTGTCTGGATCACTAGGCCCAGAATACTTTCATGTCTGTCATACATCCCTGTGTACTCTCTGTACTGGAAGAAGTTTTTCCTTTACTAAAACATAATTGAAGCAAGAAGAAAAACTGTATTACCTTCATGTATCTTCTCATGACGTTTCAGTCGGCTTGGAGTAGAAAAGTACTTTCCACATCCTTCGTTATTACATCTGGGTATAAAATACATTGACTTAACAAAAAATATGCAGATGCAGTGAAATAAATTAAGTCAAGAACAATTAAAGTGGACAAAATAATCCAAGTTTCCCCTTGCCTAGAGATCTGTTCTGTCCATCCCTCCCCACCTTGTAAAATTTCATAATATGTTTCTAACAGAGGACTCTGATTCCCTCAAGAGTTACAACTATAGTTTCCACATTTCCACATATACAGCAAAAATAGATTTCCACATATACAGCAAGTTAAGTTTTAGCTAAAGAATCAAGCCTCATAACATTGCTACACAGTAGGCTCTTCAAACATAAGAGAGAGAAAGTGGAGGGTTTAAGTGGCTTGTACCAATCTAGCAGTCAGAGCACTGACTATTTTTGTGCCTGTCACCCCGCCATACTAGTGCACTTAAGTGAAGTGGAACACTCCTGTTAAGTGCGTTCCACCTGTAAAAAATACAAGACTAAACTTTGCTTTCATCAGATCTATACTGATGTGTCATATTGGAGTTGCAATGCACAGCTTCTTGGACTGGTGTCCAAGCCTCTCGCCTTTTTCAAGCTACCACTCACCTCAACGTTAGCCAAGTCCCTGTTTTTTACAGGTAAACAGAGTTAGCTGCATTTTTTGTTACCATGCAACCTCTTATGCTTGTACTTCAGACTGTGTGAACTAAACACTGGGAAGGGGTTGTTTATTTTTCCTGTGAACCTGTAATAAACCCTAAGAAAATGACTGGAATGCTGAAGTTACAGAGCACCAAGACTGTTGCTCAAAACAGACTACTGTGAGCAAAGGACTAGTACAAGAAATGTATTTGCAGCCATCACTACAAATTCATTCCAGTTTTTAAATGCCACATCAATTAAAAGGTTAAGAAAAAGCACTTGTTTTCATCTACAGTGTTTAAATGAAATTGTTCATTATTAAAATTATCCACCTACTTGAAGGGAGGTTCATTGGTGTGGTGACACTGATGAACTTTAAGTTGTTGATGTTTCCTGAATGACTCGTTACAGCCTTCAAAGTTGCACTATTTAAGAAATTAAGTTATCATCAGAAGCCAAATAATGACAACACAGTCCACACGTGTTTGCTGAAATCCCAATCACAGTATTTGAACTCGTACAAGTACCACATCATAACAAGTTGAAGTATTCACTAGACACACAAGGAGCTTGTTTAGCCTCCACTTTACAGTACCAAAGATAATTTACTCACCACATATTGCTTTTGCCGATATTGATGCTTGCGCTCAGTATGCTTCTTTAAGTTTGATTTTGTTCCAAATTTCTGATTGCATCCATCAGCTGTGCACCTACAAATGAACAGCATTTTCTCATTATCACTCTCAGTGGTTTGTTTCCTAGGCAGATACACAAATCATTGGACAAGAGGAATACATGAAGAATAACCGAAACTCACAACCCAAATATAAAAATTTGATTTAAGGACATAAAAAGCCAGAGGCTAAGTTACAATCAAAAGCCAAAAGAAAACATATCTGAATAAGTTTTTAATAAAGCACGTAGGAACTCCTAGCTCCTAGTCCATGATATTAAGGCATTAGTAATAGGAGATAACCACCCTTCCCCTTTAATTCTGTGTTCTAGAGAGATCTGCTCATTCCTTTAAACATCTACTGTGGATCACTGCCAGATGGGTTTTAGGCTAAAGGAGATTTCCCCACGTCTCACGCTGTCTGCACGCTGTTATGTCAGTACTGGGGACACCAAAGCTAGGCAGGCATGCCCTGTATGACCCACACATCAGTTTTAACTCACTTTCATTTCTATAAGGACAAGTGTAATCCATTTTAAGAAGTAAAAAACTTGGCCTTACTCGAACGGCTTTTCCCCCGTGTGCGTAAGAAGGTGTCGAGCGCGGTGGAAATCTCTCGTGAAACGTTTACCGCAGCCTTCGTAATCGCAAACATACGGTCTCTGGAAGAGAGAGGGTTGTTCAGCGACGATAAGCCACACCTCAGGGGGCTCGGCAGCTTCCCGGAGGCTGCCTTCAGCAGGAGGCCCCGGCGGCGGCTACTTCAGACATAACCCGCGCAGCCCCCCCCGGTGTTCTGGCTGCCCACGAGGTGAAGCAGGCTGCCCGATCCCCCCGAGAGGGACAACGCCGGCAGGAGCAGGGCCAGGGGCAGCCCTGGCCCCGGGGCGCGCAGGGCACCACCCGCCTGCTGGGCCCCTTCACCTCCGTCACACCCCTCCCTCTCCCCCACTCGCCTGCTGACGGGCAGACGCAAGCGGGAACCCCTCGGGGGCAGCCGCTCCCTCGGGCCGCCAGCGCCGCCCGGCCCCGCTCACCTCGCCCGTGTGCCGGCAGAGGTGCGCGTCCAGCCGCCAGGCCTTGGCGAAGGTGGCGTCGCAGTCGGGGAAGGAGCAGATGAAC